>NC_090304.1:78903537-79203537 GCF_039906515.1 Pseudorca crassidens | reverse complement strand
AAAAATTCTTCAGAGAAGATTATCGATGGAAATAAAAAGACTGATACAGAAAATTCAGCATATGTGTAGTTTAAAAAGGGAGATAAACATGTAAAACAGAGAATGTATAAAGTGAGAAGAGAACATGGCCCACGATAAATTCCTGGGAAAGCTATAATTTTAAAGAAACATTAAGGAAAATGAGAGGAATAATGGCAAAATAAAGGAAATAAATGGTACTTTGAAAGCATAAACTGAGTGCTTACCTTGTGAGCTCGATTTTACCAGCACCATATAGTTGACCTTTATCACTGCAGCTAAAGATACTAAGAATTAGCGGAGATGACTGCCCAGGTTCTCCTCCTGTCGGCTTTCCTTTGATTCCTTGCTAGTGACTAAGGATTCAAGATTATGTTAAATATAGTTCCTGTTATTAGATAATGAAAAATGCAGAAAATATGATTTTCATCCCCAGCTCAACTCCTGATGTGTGATTTTGGTCAAATTTCCTCATATCTCTTTGATATTTTATTATATTTTTTAAACATTTTATCTCTTAATTTTCTATCTTTTTTATAAGATTTAATTTCTGTTCACCTAAAACATTTGTCTTTTAGAGCATGAAAACTTTCAAACTTTGGGGGACTCTGAATTGTACAAGCATGCCACTGTTTTAAAGGGAAGGGCTTAAGTTTATTGTTTTCTTACTAGAGAAAATCGTAAGGAAATACCTTTTCTTTAAAAGATAGGAAGAAAATCTACAAAAAACTGGAAGAAGAGAGACTTGTTGCTATGTGGAAAGGAGATTAGTAGCAATTGTTTCCTTCAATCCCATTTTAGGAAAAGCATCATTCACTCTGTGTTACTTTATCTGCAGCCAGGAGGAATTCTTCCTATGTGAGTTTCTCCCCTCACCGATGGTTCATTTCCAAGATACCTGGGAAACATCCACAATTAACCTGAATTAACATAATCCTTTTAAGTAGAAAAATCACATTTACTGAAAGGAAGCAGGCTGTAAAAATCAAAAAAGGATGATGAAGAAAAATTTGTCTGATTTGTAGAGCCTTGTACTTGGAAGATCAGCACAGTTTCTAGAGAGTTAGAGTCCAGGGAATCTTCTCATATGGAGTGAAGGAACCATTGCCTCAGTAAATGTTCAGACTAATCTGACATCATTTCTCAACAATTCTGTAGTAACATTGTTCTTCATCAACCAGGTAAAAACATACCATAGAGTCTATTATTCCCCTCAACATCCTATCCTTGAGCGCAAATCTGTAATTCTGTATATATCAAAAAATGTGTCTTTTTTTAGGAAATGTGTGGCCGGACTGTATAACTATTTTTTTTTTGTATTTCTCTTCCATATTATTATTTATTTGTTTATATGTTTATATTCTTATAAACAAGTTTTCCACTATCCTCTGTGTTACTGCCTTACATGCTCTAGATTTTAGGCACAACTTTAGGAATCAGTTAGCATATCTATATAAACTACTTTATGGATCTTATTGTCAATGAAAATTCAATTAACAGTCAAGGTAAGGGAAAAAAAGAGCATTTTACTCAAGCCAAACTGAGGAGTATAACCCAGGAGACAGACCCTCAGGGGCTCTGAGATCTATTCCACCTGTTAGAAATGGAAGGAACAGTCACATAACTTTTCAGGACAAAGGGATCATACATCCAAATGACATATTGATATTTTATATAAAGTTCACCAAAGATATACAGTCCAGGTAACTCATACAAAGTTAGCAGCAAGTCGTTATGATCCCTTACAGAGTTGAGAAAGAATGTTCTTCTTCAAGAAGTTACATTGCCAACATTAGAGGAAAGGGAAGAAAAGGATCTTTATGCTCGAGTGGGCACCCCCATGTTTGAGGAGGTCTAGTTAGTGTGGAATGCAGATGCACACTGCACATGAGGGAGGGAGAGAGGAGGCCCAAACAAACACAGGAAGAGAATTTTATGTTTAAATTTTCTTATCATACCTAAAAATACAAATATTATTTCATCATTATCAATGTCTCATCTACTTTTTTCCATCAACTAGTGCAGTGGATTCAAATGGGGGTGATTTTTTCTTTCAGAGGGTTATTGTTGATATGTGGAAAAATTTTTGTTTGTCACAATTGGAAGTTACCATTGATATTTCAAGGGTAGAGACCAAGGATTTTGCTAAACATCCTACAAGGCAGACCTACAAGAAAGAAAAATCCAGTCCCAACTGTCAATTGTTCTGATGTTGAAGAAGCCCTGAACTAGAAAATCTTGATATAGATGAATAGTAAGACTTTTAATTAGCCAGTAACAGGAAAGAACAGGCAGGAATAAATGGAAAGCTAAGAATGAAAATAAAATGTTGTCGGTCTAAGATTTATATGGAATTCCCTGCAATCACTCTAGATGATTAAATTCATATCTACTAGCAAACAGTATTTTGACTTGGAATTTTGTCACTGTGATTTGAGACTTTCTGCCTTTCAATCTGTAAACATATTTTCAATACTGTGAACAGTACATCTGAATACATTCCTTGATTATATTGTTGCTTATTTATTAACACTTGTTTTAGGTACTGAGGAGTAGCCATGAACAAGACAGACATCATGCCTACCCTTATGAAGGCTATAGTCAGGGAGCAAGGAACTGAATAAATGCTACAGGAATTGTAGTTAAAATTCAGGTCAGTGTATGAAAGGGGAAAAAAGGGAGTATATTAAAGGAAGATAAAATGAAGTATACACTTAGGCTAGTGTAAGGGAGTGGCATTTGAAGACAGACTTGAAGGGTAAATAGGGTGGGGTAGGTGGAGATCCTGAGGTGGGAACGAGGTCAGGTACAGGACCTAGAGGAAGACTAGAAGGACCAGAACAGATCACCACATTCCCCTATTCTTCGTCACTATGGATCAGTTTTAGAAGATTCCACACTACAGAACCACACACCATCAGGGAATCTTAGATCTAGGGAAAGGAACAGGATTTTATTGAGCATGGCTAATTTTCAGGTAGTTTGGCATCTTGCAGCAGAATTTGGATGTAGTGATGCTCGCTGCCTGCTGATTCCAATGTACTGCATCTTCCTTCTTTGTCCAGAGTCAGGAAACCTGTATCCAATGGAAAAGACTTTTTGCACTTATAGACTTTAGAAACAAAGACTCTTTCTCAAAATGAAGGCTTTATATAGCCTTGAGCATAATAATGTATCACCCAAATAATTTCAATTAACTTTATCACCCAGCCATTGGATACAAGTTCCATAAAGGCAGGTATGCTGCAGCATTTTCTTCATAGCTTTGTCACTGCTACCTAAGTCTGTACCTGGCACTCAGTAAAGAGAGGGTTTAATCATCATTATGATCGTAATATCCTTTTTTAAAAGATATTTAATTTACTTATTTTGTTGTGACAGGTCTTAGTTGTGGCTCGCTGGGTCCTTAGTTGTGGCATGCCCACTCTTATTTGGGGCATGCGTGTGGGACCTAGTTCCCTGACCAGGGATCGAAGCTGGGCCCCCTTCATTGGGAGCATGGAGTCTTAACCACTGTGCCACCAGGGAAGTCCTGATTGTAATATCCTTTTAATCTCTTGGCTGTACCATCCTCCAGCTCTCTAAGTGCTTGCACAGACATCACTCACCCAGCATTCCTCAGCAGCCTCTTCAGTGGAATGGTGTCTGTGAGCCCTGTGCTCCTGACTTTGAGAGTAGACCAAACAGAGCAAGCTCTTGTTGGCTTCACAGAAGATCTTCTTTGTCTCCTTATGGGTCCCACACGTATGTTCCTTAGAGTTCAGGAATTGCCCGAGATTTGCTTTTCTGACAATGGACACCAGATTCTTCAGAAGAAAATTGGTTTTGAGGTTTGTCTGCTCTGATCGTTGTCTGCACACTGGGCAACTGGCAGGGTCTTCAGCTTGCTCCCAGAAAAGACAAAGACAGGACCTACAGAAGCTGTGTCCACAGCCTATGGTGAGTGGGTCTAGAAGGTAATTCAGGCACACGAGGCAGGTGAGCTCTTTCTGGAAGGCTCCTGGGATGTCTGAGTCCATTTTTCTAAGGGAGGGAAATCAGGAGTTTATTCCTCTTCCCCCAAGACAAATGAGGCCCAAGGACCAAGAGGACTTGGTGTCAGCCTGCAACCTCCTGAGTGTGGAGGCCGAGAACACTCCATGTGGTGGGATCTGAGTACACACGGCCACTGGTCCTGCTCAGCAAAGGGATGCTGCAGCTGATGCAGTGTAAGTTGCAGGAAGTCCACCCATTGCTGACTCTCTGTGGACAGATAGTTGAGAACTGGCATGGGAACCCTATCCAGAAGGAGTCTCTGTGTGTCTTCTTCCTGGTGCTCCAGGTTACCCACTACCTGGGTGCTGGTCAGGTAAAGCACGTGAAGCTATGCCCGAAGCGGCTGCCGCAGTGCATCCACACCATCTCCATACTGCACATGAGAAGATAGTGCCCAGCAACCACGCCAACCTCTTCCACTGGCTGCCCAAGGGACACATGTGCTTGCTTGTCTACCTGGTGACTGTGATGCACTCCATGCAAGCCGGCTACTTAGAGAAAGTGCAGAAGTCCACAGACCAGGCCCTCATGTAGCTGGAGAAGCTCCAGGTGCTCTACTGCAGCCCCATCCTGTCCTCCTTCCAAGTAATCCTGCTTGAGCACATCATCACGTGCAGGCTCGTGACAGGACATAAGGCCACTGCATGCAGAGGGTGTCCCAGGTCTGTCAGCTGTGCCAGCAACCCCCCTGGCTCTGCTCCAACCACTCAGCATACACTGCCGGGCTTGTATTGTGTCTGTGTCAACTGCATGGACAATGCTAAAGCCCAGTTCACCACAGCTTTGCGGCTCACCAGTCACCAGGAGCTGTGGGCCTTCATGGTGACCAACCTGGTGAGTGTGTATATAAGGGAAGGACGTAGACACCAAGAGGTACTATTCAGTTTGTCGGAGAGGATCAGTGCAGACCACAGCTTCCCTGTCAGCTCGCACTGCCGGCTAACGGCAGCTTTCCAAGTGCTTAGGCTCTTCGTCTTCCAGGGACGCTATGAGGAGGCCAGTCGCACTTTACATCATGTTTGTTTCTGCGTATTTCTTGAAGCCTTTCTTTGCTTCTAGGGCATTTTGTACATAGAACAGTTGAAATAAGAACCTCAAAACTTACCGTCTGTCCTGATGTTAAGGTGCGTTTAGTGACCACTCTGTTATCTATATGTAAAGTTAAGGATAAGTTCTTAAGTGTACAGTTAAAAATTCAGTACTTGATATTTAATATTCCACTCTAGCTTTATGGAAGCCAACCCGTGTGTACGTGCATGCATGTGTGCGTGCGGGCTTTGACCCTCCCCTTCACTGCAGCATCTTTCCATTACATAAAGCTGTTGTAAATACCTTCCTGTGAGTCCAAATTCAGAGCCTCACAGTTTCTTAATCATAAGAACTTAAGACAGCCAGCAAGGGAGGCCCCAGGGAAACATTACAGCTAGTGTCATACAGCTAAGTGTCTACAAAAACCAGATAAATAAAGGTCCAAACTTTAAGCACAAAGGGGTGTGAGGGGGTAGCAGAAAGATTCCTGTTGGCAGGTAAATTATTGAAAGCTGGTCAGACCCCTCGTGTGCGCCTCCCACTTCGTCCTATCGGCAGTGGGGCCCTCAGGGTCTAAGGTTCTGGGGGCGCAGGTCCAGGGGTGCCAGGTTCCCTCACAGATGCCTAGCTGCCTTACCCTGTTGGGTCCTCACAGTTGCCCGTGGGTGAGGCCAGGGTCCTCCCACTGGGGTAAGCACTCCCAGTTCCAGTTATTGGGAACGCAGGCAGGGAAATCGGAAAGGGCCACTGGGCGCAGTGGGTAAATTTGTTGGTTGCGTTGTCTTTGTTTCCTTAAAGGGTTTTTAATAAGCATGTTTGGCATACTTCTTTTAATGGGTTTGTAATGTCCTATATATATATATATATATATACACACACATATATTGTGTGTGTGTGTGGTACGCGGGCCTCTCACTGTTGTGGCCTCTCCCGTTGCGGAGCACAGGCTCCGGACGCACAGGCTCAGCGGCCATGGCTCACGGGCCCAGCCGCTCCACGGCATGTGGGATCTTCCCGGACCAGGGCACGAACCCGAGTCCCCTGCATCGGCAGGCGGACTCTCAACCACTGCGCCACCAGGGAAGCCCAATGTCTTATCTTTTTAGCAGCCTGTATCTTCAGCTGGTGCTTTTAATCAGGAAAAAATAAATTTTGTAAATGCAAAACATTGTTGAAAAGACATAGCCATAGAACATAGCTTCTCGTTTGTGGATTTCTTTTCCTGTATATTCAAAGTAAAATAACTTTCGGGAACCATCAAAAAATAAAATAGGGGGGCTTCCCTGGTGGCGCAGTGGTTGAGAGTCTGCCTGCCGATGCAGGGGACACGGGTTCGTGCCCCGGTCCGGGAAGATCCCACATGCCGCGGAGCGGCTGGACCCGTGAGCCATGGCCGCTGAGCCTGCACGTGCGGAGCCTGTGCTCCACAACGGGAGAGGCCACAACAGTGAGAGGCCCGCATACAGAAAATAAAATAAAATAAAATAAAATAGGGACCTCCCTGGTGGTCCAGTGGTTAAGAATCCTCCTTCCAACTCAGGGGATGCAAGTTCGATCCTTGGCTGAAATGTTGAACGTATTTGGAAAACCATGTTGCAAATTATACCATTTGCTTCTTTGCTCAACATGAAATTTGTAAAATTAGTGCCAAAGACATGATTCTTTTTATTTCAAATGTCAGATAATACAGGAAGCTCTTGCTACTGGGTTGCAGTAAGGTTTTTTTTTTTTTTAGTACGCGGGCCTCTCACTGTTGTGGACTCTCCCGTTGCGGAGCACAGGCTCCGGATGCGCAGGCTCCGCGGCCATGGCTCACGGGCCCAGCCGCTCCGCGGCATGTGGGATCTTCCCGGACCGGGGCACAAACCCGTATCCCCTGCATCAGCAGGTGGACTCTTAACCACTGCGCCACCAGGGAAGCCCTAGGATGCAGTAAGTTTTATAACGTAAGCTGGATAGTAAATTTAATTAACCAGTATTGAAAAACATCATAATATATTCAGGAAGTAGATTTAGTGGTGGAATTACAATGGTGAATATACAATTCAGTGTGGGACAGCAACATTTACATCAAAAACCAATGCTCTGGGGCTTCCCTGGTGGCGCAGTGGTTGAGAGTCCTCCTGCCGGTGCAGGGAACGCGGGTTCGTGCCCCGGTCTGGGAGGATCCCGCATGCCACGGAGCGGCTGGGCCCGTGAGCCATGGCCGCTGAGCCCGTGCGTCTGGAGCCTGTGCTCCGCAACGGGAGGGGCCACAGCGGTGAGGGGCCCGCGTACCGCAGAAAACAAAAACAGAAACAAAACAAAACAAAAAAAAACCAATGCTCTATTGTATGATGGCAAAATGGGAACAGACAATGTTCCCTGTCCTACCATCTCATCCTTCGTGGCCTAGGTGATGATCCTAAGTTAAATTAAAATAATATAAAACAATAACATAACACCACCATGATTGCAATAAACACAGTCACCCTCACAATTCTAGTATCTACACTAACAGAGCCTCCAACACACAGATGCACTTTTTCAAGATAATTAAAAATCAATTGGGCTCAAGCTCAATGTGTGTAATCTAATCAGTTTTTGACATCCACTTTCAAATCCTGAAAATTTAAACTTTTAGATTCTAGTCCCTAATGTTTATTGCAAAGCTCCTTTCCAATAAGCTAATTGTTTTGTCTATTAATTTATTCAGGCAAAGATTTGTTCAGTGCCCCTCATGAGGCACTTCCTTTCTTTAGGTCTTTTCCCTTATATTATTGTAAAAGTAAGGGACCTGCAAATTCTGGGTTCTCTAAGAAAGGAAGACTTATCCCCGTCTCCAGGGCCAGTGGAGATTTCTCTGTCAAATCGGTTTTCACCCTGAGGGTGAATTGATGTGTAGGACAGAGTAGATCATGAGGAAGGAGGAGAAAGTTGGGGGCTGACGTGGGTCTGGTTGGTGACCAGGTCTGTCCATGCTGTGTAAGCCCTGGGTTCCTGTACTGGTATCAGGAAGTGGGAAGCACACGCCCACACTTTGGTGAGTTGAGCAAGCTCACAACACAGGTGAACAGCCACGTCACATATTCCAGACAAACGTCTATAAGGCAAGGTTTTATTGTCAGGAAGATGGAAGACACCAACAAAAGTTTGCATTTGACACTATCTTTATAACAAATAGCAGTAAAAGGAGGTTCCATTACAGTAGAAAGAGCCTAAAGACAATGAAGTAACCTTGATTTGCTGCAGCTGAGAAGGGTTCCCTCAGAGAAGGAGTCCTGAGCATCCAGTCCGGGTCCTGACTTAGCCCTCCTCACGTGTGGCCAGTGCAAATGAAAGGCCTGACAGGGAAAGTGAACAGGCCATCCTCGTACCTCCAAAGGAGGGAGCGCCTGGCAACGTCCACAAAACCCATACTCCCACTGTCAAAATCAAGGAACACGCCAACCCTGCCCTGAGGTTTCTCTGTGTACAGAGGAGTGTTCGGGATGGTGGTCCAGAGACGGTAATGATGACCCTCCTTCACACACACAAGGAGAAAGTTGTCCCTGTTGGATTCCTTCAGTACGCCGTCATCCTTCCTTGTCCAGGGATCCTTACAGATGCCTACAGCCCAGTCCCAAGAGCTGTCCACATCCACCTGCCAGTACTGTTTGTCAGAGGTGAAGCCCCGGGATCCCCATGCAGCAAAATACTGCGATGTTCTGCCATCCAAAGACACATAGAGGCTGTCACGCTCATACTGCAAACTTCTTGCATCATCAAACAGCCTGATGTGCTGTCTGCTTACTTCATTATGGAATGAAATTGTTACTGTGGAGAGATGAGAGAATACTGCAGTCAAAATCAATGTTAAAAATAAAATTATGTCTATGAGAGAAGAGGGTCCACTTAGGGTCTCACTGGGAGAAAAAAAAAAAACCTTAAGGTTATTAGAAGTGCAGTTCTAACTGGAAACATTGGATTCAAATGTTGCCAGGATATCTGCTGAGGAAACAGATAACTAGTTAGCATGGAAAACACTTTCTAAAAATTCAGAGATTATACAGGATAGGGAGGTCATGGCTACTTCTGGCTGGGTACTTTTCCTGACATCTAAAAGACTGGACACCAGGCACTGATCACCTCCAAGACCATGACAATATAACTCACCTCCACCTCCACTACCACTGCTCAGGTAAAAAAAATACATTGTGGAGTAGAGAACTGGTGATCATTCTAGCATCTCAGTTAAGTTAGCAAATGGACACTGCAGAAACAAAGCCTAAGGATGGCTTCTTAAAAGTGGTTTCCTTGTAGGAATTTCCGCCTTTGATATGTGGTTCCAACGTGAGGCCTAGTCTTCCACTTCCTGCTACGTTACCCTCCAGAGTTAGGTTGATCATGAAGCTCTATGTGGCTCATCAACCACCGATTTGCTTCCTTGTTGTTGTTCACAAATCCTGGTCTCTGCATCTAATTTTTGTAGCTTATATATTTTTTTCTGATTATATCAATGGAAAAAAAACACATCATACATTCAATTGCCAAGAAACTTTCAAGCAAAAATGTTTTTGACCTCTAAGTAACTGCACTTAGACCCTGAAATTGGAATATCCTGGATTAATAACCTGTTTTCTAGAATTCAGTGAACAACTGACACTGTATGTGATGCTATTTCTAGGGCTCAAGGAGCCATTTTTGGATCATGTCCTTTTTTTCATTATAAAAATTATTTATCAGATTTATAAGTAATTTATAAGGCCTGAATCACATCTATCCCTGCACCAGCCTGCATGTATTTTGTAAGGATTTTAATGACCCTGTGACTGCACATGTCTATACATGCCTATTTGCAGGCTGTTCTATACAAGGTGAGAGATGAAGAGGGAAAGATTGTCTGTGGAAACATTATTGAAGGACCTTGCAGGGTGGACACACCGATGGGGTGACACTCACCTCGGAAGCGGTTGAGCCAGTCCATCAGCCCAGTGATGGGTCTTGCACGGAGTTCTGGCAGCAGAGGCTGAGGCATGTGCAGCTGTGCTGACTCGCTCCTGTAAGGAGGAAGATGTGGTTAAACTTTCTGCTGGCCAGGACTTCTTAACCACAGCCTTTAAGAAAAAGTCAGCATCCTTCAGCTCAACTCTCTTATCAAAATCCTTTTCTCCACAATCATGGGATGGGATCATGCCATTCTTAGGAACTTTTTTCTCACTTTGATTCACGACGTGATTTCACCCCCATTTCTCGGAGATACCTGCCTCTCTCATCTAATGCCTGGGAAGTACTAGTCCTTGCACTTCAGTGTGTTTATGATTTTGAAATTTAAATCAGAAAAAAACTGGCCTTTTAGAAACTTCTGCATTGAGCTCTGCAGCACATACCTCTCTAAGCCACAGGAGCAAACTTCTGATGCTAAGTTCTGACTCAAACGGAACAGGAAATCATACTCAGCAAAACAGGCACCACACATGCACACACAAGCAATGTAGTATTATCTAGTAAGTTATGTGTTCCCTTTGTTAAATGCAGCTTGATCTCTTTCACAGTGCCCTGGTCAGCATCACAAGATTAGACTTGCCATTTCACTTTGTCTCCCAATTCCTGTCAAAAATAAAATTAAAAAGTATAAGATTAGACTTTTTCATAAATAGCCAACCAGGATTTGGTTTGGGGAAAACTTCAGAAGAGATCTAATCACCACCACAAGAAAACAGTCTGGAAAATCCGTTTTCCTTTTTCTCCCTAAAGAAAATTCTGGCACGATGTGTTGAAAGAATCTAAATTCTTCATAAATTAACAAACCTGAGGGTGAAAGAGAAAGAGCAAGAGAGAGAGAGTGAGAGAGAGAGAAAGGACAAAGGTAGTGATTGTGCATTGCTGCAACCCTCAGCTCTCTGTAAATTCGTCTTTCCTAGGGCTTGTCCAAAAGGGTAATATGCCCCTCCAAAAAGGCAACTCAAACCTAGGATATCCCAACAGGAGGTGGAAATATATGAGCTTTTGACAAGTTTCTCCCATTGCCCAGCTGGAGATCAAAAAACTGAATGACAATACATAAGTTGCTCCTTTCTGGTTTTGACAGAAGCAAGCTACAAAAGGAGATTTGAGAAGGGAATATTCCTGGGGAGTCTCCATAATAACAATTCTGTAAAGCTTGTTCAATCATGGTTTGGATGAGTTGCATTTCATCTATAATATTTCCAACTAGGAGAGACTCCCACCTTAGGATGCAAGAGATGAATAAATATCCCCCTGGTACCATTTAATGGTCATTGAAGTTGTGAGCTTCAGATAAAATATTTTCAATCCTCAGTTCTTACCTGGAGCAGCTCCACATCTGGTTTATAGGACATTTTCATGAGCTCTTTGTATATTACTTTGAGGTCTGTCTTCTTTCCACTCATTTCCTCTTGTCTTTTTCTGATTTGCTTACAAATCTTTTGGCTTTCTTTTATAATACTCCCTAAGTAGTAATTTTCTTCCTGCTGAAGAAATGGAGTTACCATCTGATAAGTTTTCCTAATCATGTCTCCATATCGATACACGTAGAACTGTTGTGAGATGGATTTCAACCGCATTTAGTTTGCTCTGATTCATGTTCTCTCCCAAGAAGCTACATCCATCCCAAATTCGTATCTTCTAAGAAATCAATGTATTCCTCTTTCCCTCACTTATTTTTCATTGTTTTTAACTACATCAAGAGCCAAAGCCACCCTTTCCTCAAACCACTTTCATCAAATTCATGAGTTCCTGAAACATCTGGAGAAAATCTTTTCATGGATCATTTCTTTCATATGCCTGCTTTCAAAACTGAAAGACCCCATGCAAGCAATTGAAATGTATGGGTGATTCATACATCATATACAATATCCACATCTCAATGTTAATAAGTAAATTCGTTTCTCATCTCAATCCTCCCCAACTCCACAGCCCGAGTTTCTCTCTGAGCAGCCATGTTCCATTTTACTCTCAGGGTTAGTATCCTCAGGAAAGATCTTCCTAAGAATCTCACCTACTGCCCTCAAACAGGTGCCAATGCCCATAGCCCTTTCTTTCTGCCCTCCTTTTTTCTATAAACAGGTTCTGTCCTCCCTCTAAGGCCACAGCCTCCTTCCCATATTGTTTGGAAGGTCATTCATCCTCATTCCATTGCATATTCCCTCTCAGTATTGATGGATTCACTCTCTCACTCTCCATCTCTGTCTTTCTCCTTGTTCCTTTTCTCCCTGAGGTTTTTCTTTCACATGTCACATTTTCTCCTACTTGAACTAATATCACTCTCTAGCTAGTGAGCTGTCGCTTTTCACGATGACAGGCACACCCCTTAAATTCCTGTTCATGTCTCCTTTGTATCACCTGGGCTCATGTACTAATCAGACTGAAGTACTTGTGGTTCCCAATGATATGCCCTTTACTTTCTGGAATGTATGACTTACAGAAATCTGTGCCTGAAATAACCCACGGATTTTTAAACACCCACTTGATCTTCAGACGTGGGATTGATCTTAAACATGAGAAATTTTCCCTGGGATCCCGAATCATGGGCGTGGAATCGTCCACATCACTCCATGTGCCTCCACCTTAGCACTTGTGGCACATTCTTCTAGTGGACTTTTGTTGTGGTTACTGATCCATTAGATTCTAAAAAACCCAAGAGGCGGGTTTTGTGGGTTCAAATGGTACATAGACAATGTTTTTAAATGGTGTTCAACCCATTCTCAGAATTTCATGGCACATGATGATTTCACCTCAAATTATTCAGGGATAACTTTCTAGCATGTCTGCCTCAACTTGTTTCAAAGAGAAATACATTCCCAACTTACCATCCAAGGGTCAGTTCCTCTGCCATTTTTCTTGAAACTTCTTTCAATTTATTGGATCTTTTCCCATAAAGATCTCATTTCATTTGCCAGCTTCTCCTGTAAAATAATTGAATTTTAACACCAGAAAAGCAAATAGATTGAGGTTTCAGACCCCAGACGATGGAGTGTACCCAGGGATGTCAGGTACAGGACCTAGAGGAAGACTGGAAGTACCGGAACAGATCACCACATTCCCCTATTCTTGCTCGCTATGGATCAGTTTTAGAAGATTCCACACTACAGAACCACACACCATCAGGGAATCTTAGATCTAGGGAAAGGAACAGGATTTTCCTGAGTATGGCTAATTTTCAGGTAGTTTGGCATCTTGCAGCAGAATTTGGATGTAGTGATGCTCGCTGCCTGCTGATTCCAATGTACTGCATCTTCCTTCTTTGTCCAGAGTCAGGAAATCTGTATCCAATGGAAAACACTTTTTGCACTTGTAGATTTTAGAGCCAAAGACTCTCTCAAAATGAAGGCTTTATAGAGCCTTGAGCATAATAATGTATCACCCAAAGAATTTCAATTAACTTTATCACCCAGCCATTGGATACAAGTTCTATAAAGGCAGGTTTGCTGCAGCATTTTCTTCATAGCTTTGTCACTGCTACCTAAGTCTGTACCTGGCACTCAGTAAAGAGAGGGTTTAATCATCATTATGATCATAATATCCTTTTTTAAAAAATATTTAATTTACTTATTTCGTTGTGACAGGTCTTAGTTGTGGCTCACTGGCTACTTAGTTCTGTCATGTACACTCTTTGCATGCATGTGGGATCTAGTTCGCTGACCAGGGATTGAACCTGGGTCCCCTTCATTGGGAGCATGGAGTCTTAACTACTGTGCCACCAGGGAAGTCCTGATTGTAATATCCTTTTAATCTCTTGGCTGTACCATCCTCCAGCTCTCTAAGTGCTCACACAGACATCACTCACCCAGCATTCCTCAGCAGCCTCTTCAGTGGAACAGTGCCTGTGAGCCCTGTGCTCCTGACTTTGAGAGCAGACCAAACAGAGCAAGCTCTTGTTGGCTTCACAGAAGATCTTCTTTGTCTCCTTATGGGTCCCACACATATGTTCCTCAGAGTTCAGGAATTGCCCAAGATTTGCTTTTCTGGCAATGGACACCAGATTCTTCAGAAGAAAATTGGTTTTGAGGTTTGTCTGCTCTGATTGTTGTCTGCACACTGGGCAACTGGCAGGGTCTTCAGCTTGCTCCCAGAAAAGACAGAGACAGGACCTACAGAAGCTGTGTCCACAGCCTATGTTGAGTGGGTCTAGAAGGTAATTCAGGCACACGAGACAGGTGAGCTCTTTCTGGAAGGCTTCTGGGATGTCTGAGTCCATTTTTCTGAGGGAAGGAAATCAGGAGTTTATTCCTCTTCCCCAAAGACAAAAAAGGCCCAAGGAATATCAGACACAGATTGTCACTGAATAATACACTGCTTTACGAAGGATTTTTCATTTGACAGAAATGGAAAAGTGAGACACAAAGAGAACTCTCAAGAGCTGCAGAAAATTTTCTCAGCTGCCACCCAACACAACTTCTTGCCCTCTTTCCCTACCTAAAGGAGAACCTCAGGTTTGTTGAGATCTTATTTTCCTCTAGACAACATGAGCCTCAGGAGTTTGACCTAATTTATAGCTCTGTGTGGTGGGTCCTGATTGCCCTAAACAATCAATCGTGATGCTCAATGCCAGTCATTGATTTAGCGCCGCATACTTGACTAAGCTTGTGTTTTTATTATTTCGTATAATTGTCAGGCATTTTTCTTTGCATGTCCTTTTTTATCTCATTCTGAATCTAGATCCACAAACAGTTTTTTTCTTTGCAAAACACTTTCTGAATAACTCAGAGATAATGAAGAGGAACCTAAACATTGTCAGATTGGATCCTATTCTAACCAGAAACAACTTAACATGGATATACTAATCCGTGGAGTTTGCCTTCCTGTCTTATCTGTACCACACTCATCAATCAAACCAAAAATGAAAGAGAATGGTTATATCTTCTCAGTCTTTAAAACTGTTATCAAGGGGCTTCCCTGGTGGCGCAGTGGTTGAGAGTCCGCCTGCCAATGCAGGGGACACGGGTTCGTGCCCTGGTCCGGGAAGATCCCACATGCCGCGGAGCGGCTGGGCCCGTGAGCCATGGCCGCTGAGCCTGCGCGTCCGGAGCCTGTGCTCTGCAACAGGAGAGGCCGCAAAAAAAAAAAAAAAAGACTGTTATCAAGCACCCCTTTCACCTTTTGGTAAGATGCAGTTTGCATGTAATGGTAATAATCAGCGCCAAAAAACAAATCATGCTTTTTAAAACTGATTTTGCTAAATTATTGGGTCCTAGTGTCTGTACTAGTTAAGTACAGAGGTTCCTCAACTTTCTTATATTTCTTTATGTACACAAGTGTCACTTTTCTCTTGCCCAATCATTTCTTAATTTCTTTAAAATTTCAGTCAGAATAACTCACATTTAGGAAGAGACAAAGTTTACTTCACTTTAAAACAATATTTTCTCCCAGATTATTGCATGCATTACCTAGTTCTGTTGTGTAGAATATTATGTCTCCTGTGTATACAGGCACACTCCACTTTTAAAGTAGACTGTAGTAGGTACTGCACCTGAAGTCAAATAGTCCCAAACATTATTTTTAGGCTCTACATCAAACACAAACTGATAAGATATCAGACAACCACTTTCTGAGTCTTTGTAATGCATAGGAATAACTAAGAGATGAACAAAATCAGATAACTAGAACTAATCACCATATTAATTCCAACATGTGTGCCAAGACAAGATGGCAATACAGAAATGCAGTCATTTCACTAAGTTGGCACACAAGATTATTTCAATGAAACAGCCTCAATTTTCTGTTAACATTAGGAAATTGTGTTTTTTTCCCCTCAGGAGAGTCCCATGAACTGCTCTATGGTGAATTGTGTACTCACTGAAAGTGCTGTAGAAACAATCCTCACTGGAGAAGTAATAAGGCAATGTCCGCTCGGGGATCAAGGCTTCCGAGGGTGGTGGTGGTAGCTCTCAGAAGTCTCCAGAGCCAGGTGAGCTCCAAACACTGGCTCTCAGTTCTGGAGAAGAATGAGTTTGGCTCCTTTAGTGTCCTTACATTGAGCTCCGAACCACACCCGCTTTTTCCAAGTGATTGCATTTCACCAGTCTTCTAATAGGGTTAATATGGATGATGAGATTTCCTGAAACCTAGGACAAGACTGCTTTAACACCTTGGATAATCTTCACAAACCCATCTCTGCAAACATCTTCTCACCAAGAACCACTGATTATACCACAAAGCCACCCTCAAATGGGCCTTCATATGTGTTTCTAGATATCATGGATTTTTATTTTTAACTTACCAAAGAAGTTGGAAAGATTATTTCATCACTTAGAGAGTTTAGCAAATGTCTTGGAAAACTTGGAGATCTGATCAAGCTCCCCAGTGTCTCCCAGCAACAACAGGACAGGAGATTCTCTGCCTGGTGCTCCCCAACCCAGCTCAGGGGGACAGTAGAGAAAGGCCCCAGCACAGAGACCCCTTTGGGACAATAGGTTGCTTTGGAACAAAACAGAAACAACAATAACCACAATGGGAAAACTAGGACAAAGAAACATTTTGAAGAAATAACACATACCCTTCGCTTCCTTTCCTGATATATTTCTCACTGAACAATCAACTTGAGAATGCAGAGTTTTTGGAAGGAGTGAGAATCATGACCCTGTCTTGAAGTCTTCCAGGATACATTGTACCATATATATATATGTTTCCAGTGGTTGATGCTCCTAAATGTTTATGAACATGATTTAAAAATGACCTTGAACTGCAAAAGCACAACCTCTCTCTCATGGGGGACCACAATTGTTACAAGCATTCCCAAGGTCATTATTTTTCAATTCTTAACCGATTTCCCTAGCACCCTTCTTTTCTAAGTGAAGTATGGCAATATAGGTTAATTACTACAATAATAATTTGTGTTCCCAATTAGTCATAAAGTGGTTTTGGGAATGCTGACATGAAAGTGATTTTATTTTATTTCTCTGTTTTTCTATATTTTACATATTGCAGCAGTCACTAAAATCAGAGTACCAGATGCAAATGTACAGTTTCCTCTTCAGGAGACACTGACACTCTGGACCTCCTCAGTGGAAGAGTTTAAAGACAGCACTAGCCCAGAGTTCCCTGGAGAGGATGACATTGGGCATGTAAGTGTGTGTTTAATTAGGAGCCTGCCCCTCAAGCAGCAGCTAGGAAGACACATAAGTGTAAGCTCTCTAGTTTAAAATCACGATAAAAGACTTGACTTACGTCTGCAAAACTGCTTCATGGTATCACTTGGATTAGTTTAGTGCCTGATTGAATAATCAGAGGTGTGTGCATGCTCAAACATGCTGCTGCCCTCACTTCCCCCTTTGTAGTCTAGCCCGGCCAAGTTGGCATGTCAAGAAGCCATCATGAGGTTATATGCTGAGAAAGTTATCAAACATAAAAATAAGTCTCCTTTATCTATTTTAAGTTTATTATTCAAGACCACCCACAGAATGAATGCCCTAGATATATTGATACGTTCTGGAACTCAATAAGTTGATCATATTACTACACATTTCTGATTGCAAAGGTAAGAAACTCACATTTTGGCTTCTAAGTTTACTGTCTGTGTGCTTGACTGACATCAGTGAATTTCTATTTTTAATTTTATATCATTCAGTATTGTGAATTGTTTTGCAGTGTTTTTTTGTTGTCATGTGGAATCAGCTCTTTTAGAATATTAATAAAAATCCATTGGTTGAAAACATACAAGAGATCATAGACTAAGTCAGTAATTACCAGCTATTGTCACTGACGTAACAGGTTAATAATATGTAGTATATTTTGTTCAGAAATATCCAGCATTTCAGAAATTTTGATTGATTTCTATTTATTGATTTAGCTATTGAAAATGCAGCATAGGGACTTCCCTGGTGGCGCAGTGGATAAGACTCCAAGGTCCCAATGCAGGGGCCCTGGGTTCGATCCCTGGTCAGGGAACTAGATCCCACATGTATGCTGCAACTAAGAGTTCGCATGCCACAACTAAGGAGCCCGCCTGCCGCAACTAAGACCTGGAGCAACCAAATAAGTAAATAAATATTAAAAAAAAGAAAGATATCTTTAAAAAAACAAAAAAAGAAAAAAGAAAATGCAGCATAATACATTCTTTTGTACATATATCCTTGTTTTTGAGAATTTCTATTGGAAAGAATGTTCAAGATGATGTTGCTGAGTTAAAAGGATATGTGGATATAAGCTTTTTTTTTTTTTTTTTGCGGTACACGGGCCTCTCACTGCTGTGGCCTCTCCTGTTGCAGCGCACAGGCTCCGGACGCGCAGGCTCAGCGGCCATGGCTCATGGGCCCAGCCATTCTGCGGCATATGGGATCCTTCCGGACCAGGGCACGAACCCGTGTCCCCTGCATCGGCAGGCGGACTCTCAATCACTGCACCACCAGGGAAGCCCGAGATAAGCTTTTGATAGTTGCCAGTGGACTCTCCTGAATCAGAGTGGGATGGTCTTGCTATGACTGAATGGATGCGGGACTGTGAACAGGTTTCCTCAGCCTCCCACTGAATGAGAATTGTGGTGGGATGAACACAGCTCAGAGCCAGGGAAAGAACAGGGTTTGCAGGTCTCCAGCCAGCTCCTCAGGACTCTTAGCCAGGGCAGCACCTCCTGTGAGGCATCTGCCTTTTTGAAGCTCTGGGACAAATTTGAGAAGAGTGTCCTTATAAAACAGAGGCTTTGGAGGATGGAGTTATAGTGACCAAGAAGCTCAGCAGGCAGGCCAGGGCCGTCACACCTATCAGGGTGGAGGAGAATGGATTCCTAGGTGACATGGGAAACACTGGCCGTAGGCTTAGAGAAAGGACTGAAGCCCTTGGTGAGGGGAGAGTAGAATTTCAGCCAGATCTTTCTCTCTGTAACCCCTGCTCCTGCACATAAACACTCCCACATAGCAGCTCTATTAGCAGCTCCACTGTTGACTGAAGTCCATGTTGCTTTGCTGTTGCTGCAGAGGTGAGGGGCCAGGAGCAAACAGCTGGGCACCTCAACCTCCTCTCCCTCGGTATGTTGGGGCTTTAGCTCCTGGCTCCAGAAGAACCAAAGCAGAAGAAACTTTTCGCACCTTATTTCATTAGATACAACTTCAAATACAATGTTGAAAAGGAGTGGTGAGAGAAAACACATTTGCTTTTTTCCTGATCTTACCAGAAGTCTTCTGGTTTCTCACAATTAAGTATAATGTTAGCTGTACGTTTTTGTAGATGGTCTTTATCAAGTTGAGGATGTTTCTTTCTATTTCTTGTTTGCAGAGGTTTTTTTTTTTTTTTACCATAAATGAGTACTGAATTTTGTCAAATGCTTTTGTTGCATCTGTTGATACAATCATATCATTTTTTTCTTCATTGTACTATTGACGTGATATGTTACATTAATTGTTGTGAATGTTGAACCAGCTTTGCATATCTGGGATAAAGCCCACTTGGTCATGGTGTAGAATTTCTTTTATACATTGTTGGATTCTATCTTATAATATTTTGCTGAGGAATTTTGTATCTATGCTTGTGAAATTTATTGATATGTTCTTTTCATTTCTTGTGATCTTTTTGTCTGTTTTTGGTCTTTGGGTACTGAATGCTGGCTTCATACAACGAGTTAGGACATATTCCCTCTGCTTCTATCTTCTGGAAGAGGCAGCAGAGAATTGCTTCTTCATTAAAATTTGGTAGATTTCACCAGTGGATCCATCTGAGCCTTGTGATTTCTATTTTGGAAGGTTTCTAAACCTTGACTCAAATTCCTTAATAGATGTAGGACTATTCAAATGGTCTCTTTTTTCTTATTTGGATTTTGATAAATTGGTTCTTTTAAGAAATTAACTTTTTCTCCAGGATACCAAATCTGCATAGAGTTGTTCAAAACATTCCTATTTATCCTTTTAATGTCCATAGTATCTGTCATAATGTCTCCTCTTTCATTTCTGATATTAATAATTTGTGCCTTCACTCTTTTTTCTTAGTTAAGTTGCATAAAGACTTTTTCATTTAATGATTTTTATTTACTGTTAAAAAGCACAGTATATATGGGCTTCCCTGGTGGCGCAGTGGTTGAGAGTCCGCCTGCCGATGCAGGGGACACGGGTTCATGCCCCAGTCTGGAAAGATCCCATGTGCCGCGGAGCGGCTGGACCCATGAGCCATGGCCGCTGAGCCTGCGCGCCCGGAGCCTGTGCTCTGCAACGCAAGAAATCGTATAAAATTTTGTCAACAATATTTTATGAAAAGAATTCCAATTAATATATGCATGCCCCAGAAAGCAAAGCATAATCTACCTCTCTTTTAAGGATAGGAAGTACTTAGTGACTCAATTCCATAAAACAGAGTAATAAAAGAGGGAAAAAATCAACGTTACAGGAAAGAAACCTTCCAAATACGACCTTAACCAAGTAATCATGCTTAACATCAGCAGTCATGTCAGGTGGATACCTCTTAATTCTGATAGGATGTGATGAGAAGAATGTTTTACCTTTGTGTTGCTCCTCTCGAAAACATAACCCCAGTCTAATTATGAGAAAACCCAACAGTGAGCATCATTTTACAAAAGGCCTGGCCAGTATATTTTAAAACTGTGAAGGTCATGAAAATCAAGAAAAGAAACTGTCACAAACCAGAGGAGGAATGAGCACAAAGGATCATCCTTGATGGGATCCTGGAATGGGAAAAGGATGTTAATATGAAAACTGGTGCAATCTAAATAAAGTTTGGAATTAAAAAATCTGGAGATAATAGTAGTCAATGTTGATTTCCTAGTTTTGACAAATGTTGCATAAAATAAAAGATGATAATTTTAGGGGAAAAAGAAACTACGTGAGGGTGTATATGATAAATCTCTGTATCTTTTTTTCAACTTTTTTGCAATTCTAAAAATAATCCAGAGTAAAATTTAAAAGTTTACTAAAAAGATAAACACATGAATAATTGAATCTCCATATGAACTGTTAAATCCACACAGTGTAATATTAAATAGAAGATGAAAAGTATACAATCTTTGCATGTACTGATATGAAAGTACTTCATGACATATTTCTCTAACGAAAAAGGCAAATTCTGGAAGGGTTTATATAACATAATTGAGTATCTGCAAAATATCCACATAAATCAGTGTTTTCCTACCACGAATTTTGTGTGTGTGTTAGGTGGAAGCCTGATTCAGACCTGAGTCTCTGAATCTCCACAGCTGGGTCTGCTTTTCCTCTCAGTTCTGCTCTACGCCCCTGTTTCTCTTTTGCGGTATCTATCGAGGATGTCACTTCAGGAGCAGGCTTTCACGTTGCACTTGCCTGGCATTTTCTCTTTTCTGTTGTGATGGTTTGCGAGTAGATCCTCATGGGATGATACATTCACAGCTAAATCCTCTCAGTGAAGATCTCAGGGATGACTTGTGTCCAGCTTAGTCCCATCAAATTTGAGAATCAATTCTTTCTGCAGAAAAAGACATGTCTAAAATCTCATATGGGATTGTCTTCTGTGTGTAATATTTCGTACTATGTTTCAGTGCCTAAATCGTGACTATGAGTCAGTGCCTATGATATAAGGACAACAATAACTGCCTAGAAATAAAAAGAGTGGGGATCTGTGTTTGTGGAAAGAGCAGAGGGGACATTTGAAGAGAGGACAGCCAAGCACCATGGGGGAAGGTGGTGAGTACCAAGAATCTGGAAAAGCTATAATGGGACAATATAAAAATTATAATAGGTAATACTTTTAATTTTATGTGCTTAGAAGACTTTTTTGTGATTTTTAAATATTGAAATCAAAGAAAGGGAGTTATTATTTATCTGAAGCTAGGATAATTCTGAACAGTTGTGGCTAACTTAGGTCTATGATAGGTTCCAGAGCCTGAACAGATTCTGATTCTGTCTAAGACAAGATGAGTCCCACAGATTTAGCAGAAATGTTAGGGAGGACTTTGAACATTATCTGCATGGAGCATTTTGAGCCAAATATTTCTATTTCTTAAGAAGCAGAGTGGGGGGGACCTTGAAGATGGCGGAAGAGTAAGACGCGGAGATCACCTTTCTCCCCACAGATACACCAGAAATACATCTACACGTGGAACAACTCCTACAGAACATCTACTGAAGGCTGGCAGAAGACCTCAGACCTCCCAAAAGGCAAGAAACTCCCCACGTACCTGGGTAGGGCAAAAGAAAAAAAGAAAAAACAGAGACAAAAGAATAGGGACGGCACCTGCACCAGTGGGAGGGAGCTGTGAAGGAGGAAAAGTTTCCACACAGTAGGAAGCCTCTTCGCGGGCGGAGACTGCGGGAGGCGGAGTGGGTAGCTTTGGAGCCGCGGAGGAGTGCACAGCAACAGGGGTGCGGAGGGCAAAGCGGGGAGATTCCCGCACAGAGGATCGGTGCCGACCGGCACTCACCAGCCCGAGAGGCTTGTCTGCTCACCCGCCGGGGCGGGCGGGGCTGCGAGCTGAGGCTCGGGTTTCGGTCGGAGCGCAGGGAGAGGACTGGGGTTGGCGGCTTGAACATAGCCTGAAGGGGTTAGTGCACCACGGCTAGCCGGGAGGGAGTCCTGGGAAAAGTCTGCACCTGCCGAAGAGGCAAGAGACTTTTTCTTCCCTCTTTGTTTCCTGGTACGCGAGGAGAGGGGTTTCAGAGCGCTGCTTAAAGGAACTCCAGAGACGGGCGCGAGCCGCGGCGAAAAGCGCGGACCCCAGAGACGGGCGCGAGACGCTAAGGCTGCTGCTGCCACCACCAAGGGGCCTGTGTGCGAGCACAGGTCACTCTCCACACCTCCCCTCCCGTGAGCCTGTGCAGCCCGCCACTGCCAGGGTCCCGTGATCCAGGGACAACTTCCCCGGGAGAACGCACGGCGGGCCTCAGGCTGGTGCAACGTCATTCCGGCCTCTGCCGCCGCAGGCCCGCACCACACGCAGTACCCCTCCCTCCCCCCCGGCCTGAGTGCGCCAGAGCCCCCGAATCAGCGGCTCCTTTAACCCCGTCCTGTCTGAGCGAAGAACAGACGCCCTCCAGCGACCTACACGCAGAGACGGGGCCAAATCCAAAGCTGAGCCCCGGGAGCTGTGAGAACAAAGAAGAGAAAGGGAGATGTCTCCCAGCAGCCTCAGAAACAGCGGATTAAAGCTCCACAATCAACTTGATGTACCCTGCAAGTGTGGAATATATGAATAGACAACGAGTCATCCCAAATTGAGGAGGTGGGCTTCGAGGGCAAGATCTATGATTTTTTACCCTTTTCCTCTTTTTGTGAATGTGTATGTGTATGTGTATGCTTCTGTGTGAGATTTTGTCTGCATAGTTTTGCTTCCACCATTTGTCCTAAGGTTCTATCCGTCCATGGTTTTTTTTATTTTTAATTTTTTTCTTAATAATTAATTATAATAACTTTATTATACTTTTCTTTCTTTCTTTCTTCCCTTCCTTCCTTCCTTCCTTCCTTCCTTCACTCCTTTAGACAACGAATCATCCCAAATTGAGGAGGTGGTCTCTGAGAGCAAGATTTATGATTTTTTCCCCTTTACCTCTTTTTGTGAGGTGTATGTGTATGCTTCTGTGTAAGGTTTTGTCTGTATAGCTTTGCTTCCAACATTTGTCCTAAGGTTCTATCCGTGCCTTTTTTTTTTCTAAATAATTATTTTTTAATTCAATAACTTTATTATACTTTAAATTATTTTACTGTATCTTCTTTCTTTCTATCTTTTTTCCTTCCTCCCTCCCTCCCTTCCTCCTTTCTTTCCTTCTTGCCTTCTTTCCTTCTTTGCCTCTTTCTTTCTTCCTTCCTTCCTTCCTTCCTTCCCTCCTTTCTTTCTTTCATTCTTCATACTTCTACTAATTCTCTCTACTTTTTCTCCCTTTTATTCTGAGCCGTGTGGATGAAAGGCTCTTGGTGCTCCAGCCAGGAATCAGGGCTCTGCCTCTGAGGTAGGAGAGCCAACTTCAGGACACTGGTCAACAAGAGACCTCCCAGCTACACCTAATATCAAACGGCAAAAATCTCCCAGAGACCTCCATCTTAACACCAGCACCCAGCTTCACTCAACGACCAGCAAGCTACAGTGCTGGACAACCTATGCCAAACAACTAGCAAAACAGGAACACGACCCCACCCATTAGCAGAGAAGCTGCCTAACATCGTAATAAGGCCACAGACACCCCAAAACACATCACCAGACGTGAACCTGCCCACTAGAGAGACAAGATCCAGCCTCATCCACCACAACACAGGCACTAGTCCCCTCCACCAGGAAGCCTACACAACCCACTGAACCAACCTTAGCCACTGGAGACAGACATCAAAAACAGCGGGAACTATGAACCTGCAGCCTGCAAAAAGGAGACCCCAAAAACAGTAAGATAAGCAAAATGAGAAGACAGAAAAACACACAGCAGCTAAAGGAGCAAGATAAAAATGCACCAGACCTAACAAATGAAGAGGAAATAGGCAGTCTACCTGAAAAAGAATTCAGAATAATGATAGTAAGGATGATCCGAAATCTTGGAAATAGAATGGACAAAATGCAAGAAACAGTTAACAAGGACCTAGAAGAAATAAAGATGAAACAAGCAACGATGAACAACACAATAAATGAAATTAAAAGTACTCTAGATGGGATCAATAGCAGAATAACTGAGGCAGAAGGACGGATAAGTGACCTGGAAGATAAAATAGTGGAAATAACTACTGCAGAGCAGAATAAAGAAAAAAGAATGAAAAGAACTGAGGACAGTCTCAGAGACCTCTGGGACAACATTAAATGCACCAACATTCGAATTATAGGGGTTCCAGAAGAAGAAGAGAAAAAGAAAGGGACTGAGAAAATATTTGAAGAGATTATAGTTGAAAACTTCCCTAATATGGGAAAGGAAATAGTTAATCAAGTCCAGGAAGCACAGAGAGTCCCATACAGGATAAATACAAGGAGAAATACGCCAAGACACATATTAATCAAACTGTCAAAAATTAAATACAAAGAAAGCATATTAAAAGCAGCAAGGGAAAAACAACAAATTACACACAAGGGAATCCCCATAAGGTTAACAGCTGATCTCTCAGCAGAAACCCTACAAGCCAGAAGGGAGTGGCAGGACATACTGAAAGTGATGAAGGAGAAAAACCTGCAACCAAGACTACTCTACCCAGCAAGGATCTCATTCAGATTTGATGGAGAAATTAAAACCTTTACAGACAAGCAAAAGCTGAGAGAATTCAGCACCACCAAACCAGCTTTACAACAAATGCTAAAGGAACTTCTCTAGACAAGAAACACAAGAGAAGGAAAAGACCTATAATAACGAACCCAAAACAATTTAGAAAATGGGAATAGGAACATACATATCGATAATTACCTTAAATGTAAATGGACTAAATGCTCCCACCAAAAGACACAGATTGGCTGAATGGATACAAAAACAAGACCCTTACATATGCTGTCTACAAGAGACCCACTTCAGACCTAGAGACACATACAGACTGAAAATAAGGGGATGGAAAAATATATTCCATGCAAATGGAAACCAAAAGGAAGCTGGAGTAGCAATTCTCATATCAGACAAAATAGACTTTAAAATAAGGACTATTAGAAGAGCCAAAGAAGGACACTACATAATGATCAAGGGATCGATCCAAGAAGAAGATATAACAATTGTAAATATTTATGCACCCAACATAGGAGCACCTCAATACATAAGGCAAATACTAACAGCCATAAAAGGGTAAATCGACAGTAACACATTCATAGTAGGGGACTTTAACACCCCACTTTCACCCATGGACAGATCATCCAAAATGAAAATAAATAAGGAAACATAAGCTTTAAATGATACATTAAACAAGATGGACTTAATTGATATTTATGGGACACTCCATCCAAAAACAACAGAATACACATTTTTCTCAAGTGCTCATGGAACATTCTCCAGGATAGATCATATCTTGGGTCACATATTAAGCCTTGGTAAATTTAAGAAAATTGAAATTGTATCAAGTATCTTTTCCGACCACAATGCCATGAGACTAGATATCAATTACAGGAAAAGATCTGTAAAAAATACAAACACATGGAGGCTAAACAATACACTACTTAATAATGAAGTGACAACTGAAGAAATCAAAGAGCAAATCAAAAAATACCTAGAAACATATGACAATGGAGACACAATGACCCAAAACCTATGGGATGCAGCAAAAGCAGTTCTAAGGGGGAAGTTTATAGCAATACAAGCCCACCTTAAGAAGCAGGAAACATCTCAAATAAACAACCTAACCTTGCACCTCAAGCAATTAGAGAAAGAAGAACAAAAAAACCCCAAAGCTACCAGAAGGAAAGAAATCATAAAAATCAGATCAGAAATAAATGAAAAAGAAATGAAGGAAACAATAGCAAAGATCAATAAAAATAAAAGCTGGTTCTTTGAGAAGATAAACAAAATAGATAAACCACTAGCCAGACTCATCAAGAAAAAAAGGGAGAAGACTCAAATCAATAGAATTAGAAATGAAAAAGGAGAAGTAACAACTGACACTGCAAAAATAAAAAAGATCATGAGAGATTGCTACAAGCAACTCTATGCCAATAAAATGGACAATCTGGAAGAAATGGACAAATTCTTAGAAATGCACAACCTGCCGAGACTGAATCAGGAAGAAATAGAAAATATGAACTGACCAATCACAAGCACTGAAATTGAAACTGTGATTAAAAATCTTCCAACAAACAAAAGCCCAGGACCAGATGGCTTCACAGGTGAATTCTATCAAACATTTAGAGAAGAGATAACACCTATCCTTTTCAAACTCTTCCAAAATATAGCAGAGGGAGGAACACTCCCAAATTCCTTCTACGAGGCCACCATCACCTTGATACCAAAACCAGACAAGGATGTCACAAAGAAAGAAAACTACAGGCCAATATCACTGATGAACATAGATGCAAAAATCCTCAACAAAATACTAGCAAACAGAATCCAACAGCACGTTAAAAGGATCATACACCATGATCAAGTGGGGTTTATTCCAGGAATGCAAGGATTCTTCAATATACGCAAATCTATCAATGTGATAAACCATATTAACAAATTGAAGGAGAAAAACCATATGATCATCTCAATAGATGCAGAGAAAGCTTTTGACAAAATTCAACACCCATTTATGATAAAAACCCTGCAGAAAGTAGGCATAGAGGGAACTTTCCTCAACATAATAAAGGCCATATATGACAAGCCCACAGCCAACATCATCCTCAATGGTGAAAAACTGAAAGCATTTCCACTAAGATCAGGAAAAAGACAAGGTTGCCCACTCTCACCACTGTTATTCAACATAGTTTTGGAAGTTTTAGCCACAGCAATCAGAGAAGAAAAGGAAATAAAAGGAGTCCAAATCAGAAAAGAAGAAGTAAAGCTGTCACTCTTGGCAGATGACATGATACTATACATAGAGAATCCTAAAGATGCTACCAGAAAACTACTGGAGCTAATCAATGAATTTGGTAAAATAGCAGGATACAAAATTAATGCACAGAAATCTCTGGCATTCCTATATACTAATGACAAAAAATCTGAAAGTGAAATCAAGAAAACACTCCCATTTACCATTGCAACAAAAAGAATAAAATATCTAGGAATAAACCTACCTAAGGAGACAAAAAACCTGTATGCAGAAAATTATAAGACACTGATGAAAGAAATTAAAGATGATACAAATAGATGGGGAGATATACCATGTTCTTGGATTGGAAGAATCAACATTGTGAAAATGACTCTACTACCCAAAGCAATCTATAGATTCAATGCAATCCCTATCAAACTACCACTGGCATTTTTCACAGAACTAGAACAAAAAATTTTGCAATTTGTTTGGAAACACAAAAGACCCCAAATAGCCAAAGCAATCTTGAGAACGAAAAAAGGAGCTGGAGGAATCAGGCTTCCTGACTTCAGACTATACTACAAAGCTACAGTAATCAAGACAGTATGGTACTGGCACAAAAACAGAAAGATAGATTGATGGAACAGGATAGAAAGCCCAGAGATAAACCCACGCACATATGGACACCTTATCTTTGATAAAGATGGCAGGAATGTACAGTGGAGAAAGGACAGCCTCTTCAATAAGTGGTGCTGGGAAAACTGGACAGGTACATGTAAACGTATGAGATTAGATCACTCCCTAACACCATACACAAAAATAAGCTCAAAATGGATTAAAGGCCTAAATGTAAGGCCAGAAACTATCAAACTCTTAGAGGAAAACATAGGCAGAACACTCTATGACATAAATCACAGCAAGATCCTTTCTGACCCACCTCCTAGAGAAAGGGAAATAAAAACAAAAATAAACAAATGGGACCTAATGAAACTTCAAAGCTTTTGCACAGCAAAGGAAACCATAAACAAGACCAAAAGACAACCCTCTGAATGGGAGAAAATATTTGCAAATGAAGCAACTGACAAAGGATCAATCTCCAAAATTTACAAGCAGCTCATGCAGCTCAATAACAAAAAAACAAACAACCCAATCCAAAAATGGGCAGAAGACCTAAATAGACATTTCTCCAAAGAAGATATACAGACTGCCAACAAACACATGAAAGAATGCTCAACATCATTAATCACTAGAGAAATGCAAATCAAAACTACAGTGAGATATCATCTCACACCAGTCAGAATGGCCATCATCAAAAATCTAGAAACAATAAATGCTGGAGAGGGTGTGGAGAAAAGGGAACACTCTTGCACTGCTGGTGGGAATGTGAATTGGTTCAGCCACTATGGAGAACAGTATGGAGGTTCCTTAAAAAACTACAAATAGAACTACCATATGACCCAGCAATCCCACTACTGGGCATATACCCTGAGAAAACCATAATTCAAAAAGAGTCATGTACCAAAATGTTCATTGCAGCTCTATTTACAATAGCCCGAAGATGGAAACAACCTAAGTGCCCATCATCGGATGAATGGATAAGGAAGATGTGGCACATATATACAATGGAATATTACTCAGCCATAAAAAGAAACGAAATTGAGCTATTTGTAATGAGGTGGATAGACCTAGAGTCTGTCATACAGAGTGAAGTCAGAAAGACAAAGACAAATACCGTATGCTAACACATATATATGGAATTTAAGAAAAAAAATGTCATGAAGAACCTAGGGGTAAGACAGGAATAAAGACGCAGACCTACTGGAGAACGGACTTGAGGATATGGGGAGGGGGAAGGGTGAGCTGTGACAGGGCGAGAGAGAGTCATGGACATATACACACTAACAAACGTAAGGTAGATAGCTAGTGGGAAGCAGCCGCATGGCACAGGGATATTGGCTCGGTGCTTTGTGACAGCCTGGAGGGGTGGGATAGGGAGGGTGGGAGGGAGGGAGACTCAAGAGAGAAGACATATGGGAACATATGTATATGTATAACTGATTCACTTTGTTATAAAGCAGAAACTAACACACCATTGTAAAGCAATTATACCCCAATAAAGATGTTAAAAAAAAAAAAAAGAAGCAGAGTGACTCCCACTAATATTTGGGTAACTGAAGGAACAATTATATGTCTGCCCTTTGTATTGTCCTGTGGGAACTGCTGTGTCATAAAGTGAAACAAACAGCAAAGAAACAGCAGAACCTGGAGAGGTCTCAAGACAAGCACCAGTTCTGACATCCAATGTCTTCTGTGTCCAGTGCACTAAGGCTTGTCCTTAAAAATTAAATACTAGCAATACTAACAATGGGTCCCTAATTCATAACAGACCAACATACAAAGGAAGAGTCAACATTTCCCCCCAAGTATTGGAGGTAATAACAGAAAGAAATCATTTGCTAAGAAGGATAGGACAGACACACCACAAAAATTACCCCATCAGTGAATATTATACCCAACTAATGATTTTTCTTTGTGTTGAAAAATATCATTTTCTCAGTATTAGCACCAAGGAAAGCAGAAGCATCTGGATGAAACTGAATTAAAAGTTCTCTACAATATTTAATTGGCATACATGAGTGCATATATATATGACAGTGAGTTGTGTGTGTGTGTGTATATATAATGAAGGAAGAAAATATGAAAAGGTTTAACTATTGCCCATGATATTTGATTTGACTGATAATATTTTGTGATATATCTCAAAAAAATGGATGCCTTTTAAATATTAATTCTATAATAGAAATTTAAAGATGAATGATCCTACTCTATGGTTACTATAATCCACTTATAATATATGTAATTTAATTCTGTGGATGAAATTATGGAAATATAAATTTAACCCAAAACCTATTCTGTATTTCAGAAGGGGATAGGCAGAAGTCTATTTCCCCTTAGCACCAACCAAAAAGCACAAGATAAAATAGTTGCATAAGTAGTACCCATAATTCTCAATTATTTTTTGAGCAGTGTTTTTGCAAGTGACAATTTCCATAGAGTCAAGGTGAGAAAGGAAAAGAGGTAGAATTCAGGGCTGTAGCCTCTATTTTCCATTCAAGGACTAACCTGCAATGTTTCTTCTGTTCAGAGTCATTTGGAGTTGGCTGGACTATGGAAAACTCTGAAAGTTACAGCTGCTGACCCATCCAAGAGAACATAGAACCTGATTGGATGGATTTTCCTACCAGCATTGATGAGACCCATTCTACAATCTTCTTGTGAGTAAAACTTTCTGAGTAAAGGAATTCATATTTCTTTCCCTTAAAAATAAATTTTTTTTTTAATTTAACAGCAGACTTAAGAATTTCTCAGGTGTATGAAATATTCCTAGTTAATAAAAACTATGTAATTACTTTCAGTTTACTCTGGAGCCATAGAATTATAATCCCTACAAATGTTTGAAATTTATCAAGGAATACAAATGTTTCTGCTAATTTATGATTTCTATGGTGTAAAAGTAAGATGTGGGTTTCTGGAGAGGAAATCCTAGACAGGTGGTTTTTCCATTTGGCATGATACCTAAAACTTGGTTGGGAACCTGCGTTGTAGAAGGTGAAGAGTAATGCTTCTTCAGGAAAGTTTGCAGCTTCGGTCTTTAAAGTGCCCCATGACAATCCAGCAACTGGTGATGGCTGCGAAAATGTAACACTGGTGACACACTGAATACCAGAAAGCAGAGGAACTTCTGCACTCGCTCTGATATAGAAGTGGGAATTTTGATTAATTTCTGTCATTTATTTGAAAGCACGGTATATCAGATGGCACTGGTTTTTATTTTAACTTGGAATTTTCATATTTCCAAATGGGACAACACTTGTGATAGGATAGTCAATCTGATATGATTGGCAATATATTGATCTGCTAGTCTAAGAAATGGATTCCCTTTACATTAAGGTCACTTAAATTCACGGGTGTCAATGTCAACGAGAAGAGAAAATTCAATTGTTTGAATTCTCAAAACTGAAGGTTGTAGTTAAAAAGCGACTAATACACTGCTAATGAATTATTTTTATTAGTGATAGATAGGAATGAGTTTTTAATAGAATAGAATATTGAACAATAATTTTGTTTAGTGTAGGTATACTGTGTGTGTAATGTCATTTTTTTTTCTCAAGTTGCTCTATCAATGGGTGGTAAGAAGACTATTTTTGTGTATCAGTGCAGGAGACAAAATGCAAAGGAGTGCTTCTGCTGCCAGCTCCTAAAGTACCTGCACATTTCTCCATAATGGCAGTTTTTATTGATATCTTATTTGTTCGTATCTGTGAGCTTCCGTTGAGAGATATGTTTTCGTCATCTTTATATCTCTACCAAAACAGAGAGTACCTGTCTTATTGTATATGATTGTATTTAATATACATTAATATAAATAATGTCTACTGATGTTACCAGAAATGAGATATCTAGGTCTTTAGCTCCTTGGCCCTTACATACATCTTTACACTTCTCTTCCTTTCACCTCCCTATCGTACTTCCACGATATGTTCGTTAGATTAATTATATCAGTTATTCTCTTTTGTTAAAAAAAGATGTAGCTCAGCCAAGAGCTGTATTGTGAGTACAATTCCTGTTTCTTATAACATCTTCATTCTGCAGTTTACAAGTTTATTTTCTGTGGCTTTCTCTAAACCTATCACACACTCAACCTGAAACTCTGAACTGAAACCTCTTCTCAAGATATACAAACATATTAGTAATCCCTGAATTTCATCTAGAAGCTGTCTGTCCCTTTCAGGTTCAGTTTCCCACTGTTACAAGCCTTTGGGAACCTCAACTCCTTGTAGGTTCCACTCACCAGGCTAATAATATTGTTAGTATCCCCTAACTAATGAATGATTTAATGAAATCGTTCATTAAACGATTGAGCTATCTGTGATAAATTTTTTCCCACTTTTCTGATGAATGGAATCTATTTTTAAAACTGAAAAGCTCTTCTTAAAATCTTTACTTTTAGTTTTTTTTTTACCTTTTTCGTAATTTAGGTAAGTAAATAAACTCTCTTAATGTTTTTAGTTTCCTCATCTAAGTCCTGGGATAATAATAAATGTAAGCTATTTGGAAAAATGCCTGGCTCGTAAAAGTGCCACACACAAAAACTACAGCAGAACTGTATTTCAACCTTCATTGTTTTAAATACATTATCTTATCTTTTACAATAATTGGAAAGAAAACAATTTTTCCTCTCCAGATTCAGATTTCAAATATTCCACTTTTCATTTGTAAAGGTGATTTTATATAATTTTCCACCTTTTTTCTTAGTTACCATATATCTGAGAAGGCTTAGTTTTACACTAGAGGAATATCCTAAGAGATTGTTCAAGGTGTTTGGGGCAAGATCTTATTGTGTACCACAGATATGAAGTTAGAAAAGATTGTCTTTTCTATCCAACTAATTGGATAAATGGATATGAGAAAATTGTGCGCTCTTACAGTTCTTCCACTTGTTTAAATTCTAGTAAGTACCAGGTATTTTGTGGGGAGTTTTCTGAAGGAGGTAACGCTTTCACTATGGCTTAAAGACTGATAAAGTTAAGAAAATAAATACTCTAAATATTACATAATTTTCACTAAATCCTTTCCATTTAAAGACAAAAATTATGGCTCAATAAAATGCATTTATTCTAATGGACAGAGTCCATTAGTCTATAAATCAGTCATTAACTTAAGGTTCAAGTGTTCATGACTGATCCATGAAGTGCTCAGAGCAGGATGCAAGTCTGGAGGGTCTCCTAGGCTTGTCTCTTTTCTATTTCTAGTTCCTCAGTTGCACATTCAGTCCATGGCCATCAGGACCCTTCTTAGAAGGTAGCTATGCTCTGGAATCCTGTGGAGTGTTACTGTTTTAGAGAAGATTAGATTCACAGTAAAATTGAGTAGAACGTACAGAGAGTTCCCATATACCTCCTGCCTCCTCCAAATAAACACACACACAGTATCCCGCATCATCATACACTGTACCAGAGTGGTGTATTTATTCCAATTGAAGAACATACACCGGCACTTCGTTATCACCTAAAGTCCATGGTTTTACGTTAGTGTTCACTCTTGGTGTTGTATATTCTGTAGGTTTTGGCTGATGTATAGTGAACATGTGGAATCATGTATCCACCTTTATAATATACAGAAGAGTTACACTGCCCTAAAAACCTTTTGTGATCACCTATTCATTAGTACCCCCAGCCTCAACCCTTTGCAACCACTGATTATTTTACTGTCATCATATTTTTACTTTTTCCAGAATGTCCTATAGTAGGGCTCATGAAGCATGTAGATTTTTCAGATTAGCTTCTTTCACTTAGGGATATGCATTCAAGTATATGTCATGTGTCTTGATGGCTTCATGGCTCATTTCTTTTTAGCACTGAATACTATTCCATTGTCTGGATGTACCAGAATTTCTTTATCCATTCACCTACCTAAGGACATCTTGGTTGCTTTCAAGTTTTGACAATAATGAGCAAAGCTGCTATAAACATCGCTGTGCAGGTTTTTTTTTTTTTTTTTTTAATGAATACGGGTTTTCAACTGATTTGGGCAAATACAAAGGAGCATGATTACCGAATTACATGGTAAGAGGATATTTAGTTTTGTAACAAACTGCCTTATTGTCTTTCAGAATGCCTGTACTAGTTTGCATTCCCATCAGCCATGAATCAAAGTTCCTGATTCTCCACATCCTCTCAGTATTCAGTGATGTCCTTGTTTTGGGAATTTGACCATTCTTATACATGTGTTGTGGTATCTCATTGCTATTTTAAAGCCCTTTCCTTTTCAAGCATTTTAATTTTTAAAGTTCCCTTCGTTTTCTCTTATCCTATGCCCCTTGAGTGAGTAGCCAGTCTTTAGTTTTGTTCATTTGTAGTTAAAACAAGCTGTGGTGAGGTTGATTGGAAGGCATGTTGGAACGGGGCCTGAGGATTTTTAATTGTATGAAAGGAGCTCTTAATGCTCAACATGAACCTCAACTCAGAAATTGGGCCTGTTTTCATTTACATTTTTAAAGGTAAATTAAATGATAGAAGGGACATATCCCAGGTAGGGTGTGCTTTTCTTGTGTATCACATAGGAGAGAACCTTTCTTTTTCTTTCTCTTCAGAAACATAGAAATCACACACACTGCAGGACTTCCAGAAATAACTCACCAGCTGAATCTTGAGAGTGAAGAAGCTGGAGATTTGCTGAGGTGTTTGAACTGCTGGGATGATATAAGTATCCCAAAGAACAAGAAATGGTGTTGCCTAAAGGCCAGGATGACAGGTCCAAAGAAGATATTGTGAAGTTATTGGAATATATGGTGAATAACATTCCATCCAATGACAGGCACGTGTTCAAAACAACCCAGTCACTGATGGACTGGGAAAAAGTAGCTTTTAAAGATTTTCCTGGGGAAATGTGCAAACTCAAATGGTTAGAAATTTCTTATAACTTGAGAAAGTTTTGCACTTTGAAAGAATTAGTCCTGGAAGCAAAGGAAAATGTTGACAATCCTTACAAATGCAGAAAACACAAGAAGCATCCTGATTTACCCAAGAAGCCCTTGACAGCTTACCTCTGCTTTTTCAAAAAGATGCGACTCCAGTACACCAAAAACACCCTAAGCTGAGCAACCAGGAGCTGACCAAGGTTCTGTCTGAAGAATACAAGAAGCTTCCAGAGCAGCTGAAGCTGAAATATAGTCAAGATTTCTAGAAGGAGAAACAGAAGTTTAAGGAGAAAATGACTCTGTTCAGAGAACAGCACCCTGATCTGGTCCAGAGCTCCACGAAATCTGATGTCCCCAAAGGAAGCCAAATCAAAGTGCCAAAGAAGTTTCAGGGAAATGTGCAAAAAGTGGTCTCCCCCCAGAAACAGTTTATTCATAAAGAGCCCAAGAAGCCACCTATGAATGGCTATCACAAGTTCCACCAGGATTTGTGGTTGAGTAGGGAGCTGAAAGGGTTGCCCTGAGGGAGCACGTGGTAGAGATTAGTAGATGCTGGCAGCGTGTCCCACAGAACCAGAAGGAGCATTATAAGAAGGAGGCTGAGGAACTGCAGAAACAGTACAAGGTGGACCTTGATCTCTGACTCAAGAGTCTGTCTCCTGAAGAACATGCTTATTACAGAGAGACAACCTATTTGAAGCGTAAGAACATGAACATGATGGGAGGCCCTAATCCCAAGATTAGGAGGATGGATCTGCAGTCCCCATCATCAGGGAATCTGCAGGGAGGGCTTGGACTGGGCCAGGGGCTTCAGGCTCCAGAGACAGAATTATCAGATATGATTGGAGAATATTTTCCTGCCTCAGGGAGATCAGAGGAAAATAAGGAAGATGAATAAGAGGAGAAAGGCAGCAACTCCTCAGACCACAGCATTAGGTGAAGATGAAGATTGTGTCTGAGGACAGTGGCTGCAGCTCATCTACCTCAGGGGAATCCTCTGGCTCCAATTCCAGCTGAGCTTTTTTCACAACCTGAACAAAGAACTCCCCAGCAAAAGGCCATGGCATCTGGGCTTCCCTGGTGGTGCAGTGGTTGAGAGTCCGCCTGCCGATGCAGGGGACACGGGTTCATGCCCCGGTCTGGGAAGATCCCACATGCCGCGGAGCGGCTGGGCCCGTGAACCATGGCCGCTGAGCTTGCGCGTCCGGAGCCTGTGCTCTGCGACGGGAGAGGCCCCAACAGTGAGAGGCCCCAACAGTGAGAGGCCCGCGTACCGCAAAAAAAAAAAAAAAAAAAAAAAGGCCATGGCATCTTCATCAAATGGAAGGGCTCTTCTCCCTGTGCCCTTTCATTGCCTTCCTTCTTTCCTTCCCTCTTCAATACAAAGTATGACCAGTTGGGAAAAAGACATCTCGTGCAGTAATTTCTGGTTCCTCTCTGTACCCCAAGTCCACCCCCAGAGACAGTCAATGCCATGAATACTCTTGGAATAAACAATGATCTGATTGGGCTGCCGTACACTCTGGACTAGGCTGAGTTTCCTGAACAGAGAAGTTTTATTTTCCTCACCTTCTGCTGCCAGAGCTGTGAGGGAGCCCCGAGGAGTCTGTGACTCCTCCCTTCTCTGTGATCCTGTCCCTTAGGACTTCTGCATGGGAACAGGGAATGGGAAGATTTGATTGACTGGAGGTAGGAGAGTTGCCTTTAAGAAGATTGTCAAGCTCCTGATGTCTCTCTCCCTGCTCTGTGAAGTGAGAAGTTGGCCCTTCCCTATCTTGCTAGTGGCAGGGGCATGCGAGCAGCAGCATTTCTATATGTATATTTATCGCTTAGCTGTCACTGAGATTGTTCTTACTGATTTCAAAAATTAGAAATTAATTTTTAGAACTTCATCATTTCCATTTGAATTAACTCCTCCTTAAAATCAGTCTCCTTTGACTCTTGGCACTAATTTTCCAGGCCATGTCTAAATTTATTTTGGTTCTGCCCCAATCCCTTCCTCATGCTCCGGTTTGTAAGTGAATAATGTTTTCACCATACACTTGATTTATTTGTATTATGTTATGAGTTTGTACGTGTTGTGTGTATAAGTATTTTAGTCCATAGGCTACTAAACTTTTTGGAATTAATGTACAAATATGACACTGCTTTTATTATTTTGGTTTACTGATATATATATATATATATATATATATGTTTAACATCCTTAGTGCAGTATAATTACTTTACAATGGTGTGTTAGTTTCTGCTTTACAACAAAGTGAATCAGCTATACATATACATTTATCTCTGTATACCCTCCTTCTTGCGTCTCCCTCCCACCCACCCTATCCCACACTTCTAGGTGGTCACAAACCACCGAGCTGATCTCCCTGTGCCATGCGGCTGCTTCCCACTAGCTATCTATTTTACGTTTGGTAGTGTATATATCTCCATGCCATTCTCTCACTTCATCCCAGCTGACCCTTCCCCCTCCCTGTGTCCTCAAGTCCATTCTCTACATCTGCGTCTTTATTCCTGTCCTGCCCCTATGTTCTTCAGAACCTTTTTTTTTTTTTTTTAAGATTCCATATATCTGTGTTAGCATATGGTATTTCTTTTTCTCTTTCTGACTTACTTCACTCTGTATGACAGTCTCTGGGTCCATCCACGTCACTACAAATAACTCAATTCCGTTTCTTTTTATGGCTGAGTAATATTCCATTGTATATATGTGCTATTCCTCGGTTGATGGACATTTAGGTTGCTTCCATGTCCTGGCTATTGTAAATAGAGCTGCAATGAACATTGTGGTACATGTCTCTTTGTGCACTATGGCTTTCTGAGGGTACATGCCCAGTAGTGGAATCACTGGATCGTATGGTAGCTCTATTTTTAGCTTTTTGAGGAACCTCCATACTGTTCTCCATAGTGGCTGTATCAATTTACATTCCCACCAACAGTGCAAGAGTGTTCCCTTTTCTCTACACCCTCTCCAGCATTTATTGTTTCTAGATTTTTTGATGATGGCCACTCTGACTGGTGTGAGGTGATACCTCATTGTAGTTTTGCTTCCCATTTCTCTAATGATTAGTGATGTGGAGCATCCTTTCATGCGTCTGCTGGCAATCTGTATATCTTCTTTGGAGAAATGTCTATTGAGGTCTTCTGTCCATTTTTGGATTGGGTTTTTGTTTTCTGATATTGAGCTGCATGAGCTGCTTGTATATTTTGGAGATTAATCCTTTGTCAGTTGCTTCATTTGCAAATATTTTCTCCCATTCTGAGGGCTCTCTTTTCCTCTTGTTTATGGTTTCCTTTGCTGTGCAAAAGCTTTTAAGTTTCATTAGGTCCCATTTGTTTATTTTTGTTTTTATTTCCATTTCTCTAGGAGGTGGGTCAAAAAGGATCTTGCTGTGATTTATGTCATAGAGTGTTCTGCCTATGTTTTCCTCTAAGAGTTTATAGTGTCTGGCCATATATTTAGGTCTTTAATCCATTTTAATTTTATTTTTGTGTATGGTATTAGGGAGTGTTCGAATTTCATTCTTTTACATGTAGCTATCCAGTTTTCCCAACACCACTTATTGAAGAGGTTGTCTTTTCTCCATTGTATATTCTTGCCTCCTTTATCAAAGATAAGGTGACCATATGTGTGTGGGTTTATCTCTGGGCTTTCTATCCTGTTCCACTGATCTATACTTCTGTTTTTGTGCCAGTACCATATTGTCTTGATTCCTGTAGTTTTGTAGTATGTTCTGAAGTCAGGAAGCCTGATTCCTCCATCTCCATTTTTCTTTCTCAAGATTGCTTTGGCTATTTGAGGTCTTTTTGTTTCCATAAAAATTGCAAAGTTTTTTTTCTAGTTCTGTGAAAAATGCCGTTGGTAGTTTGATAGGCATTGCCTGAATTTGTAGATTGCTTTGGGTAGTATAGTCTATTTCACAATGTTGATTCTTCCAATCCAAGAACATGGTATATCTCTCCATCTGTTTGTGTCATCTTTAATTTCTTTCATCAGTGTCTTATAGTTTTCTGCATACAGGTCTTTTGCCTTCTGAGGTAGGTTTATTCCTAAGTATTTTATTCTTTTTGTTGCAATGGTAAATGGGAGTGTTTCCTTGATTTCTCTTTCAGATATTACATCATTAGTGTATAGGAATGCAAGAGACTTCTATGCATTAATTTTTTTTTTTTTATGCATTAATTTTGTATCCTGCTACTTTACCAAATTCATTGATTAGCTCTAGTAGTTTTCTGGTAGCATATTTAGGATTCTTTAAGTATAGTATCATGTCATCTGCAAACAGTGACAGTTTTACTTCTTCTTTTCCAATTTGGATTCCTTTTATTTCTTTTTCTTCTCTGATTGCTGTGGCTAAAACTTCCAAAACTATGTTGAATAAGAGTGGTGACAGTGGGCAACCTAGTCTTGCTCCTGATCTTAGTGGAAATGGTTTCAGTTTTTCACCTTTGAGAATGATGCTGAATGTGGGTTTGTCATATACGGCCTTTATTATGTTGAGGTAAGTTCCCTCTATGTGTACTTTCTGGAGTGTTTTTATCATAAATGGGTGTTGAATTTTGTTGAAAGCTTTTTCTGCATCTACTGAGATGATCATATTGTTTTTATCCTTCAGTTTGTTAATATGGTGTATCACATTGTTTGATTTGTGTATATTGAAGAATCCTTGCATTCCTGGGATAAACCACACTTGATGATGTTGTATGTTCCCTTTAATGTGCTGTTGGATTCTGTTTGCTAGTATTTTGTTGAGGATTTTTGCATCTATGTTCATCAGTGATATTGGCCTGTAGTTTTCTTTTTTTGTGACATCTTTGTCTGGTTTTGGTATCAGGGTGATGATGGCCTTGCAGAATGAGTTTGGGAGTGTTCCTCCCTCTGTTATATTTTGGAAGAGTTTGAGAAGCATAGGTGTTATCTCTTCTCTAAAAGTTTGATAGAATTCACCTGTGAAGCCATCTGGTTCTGGGCTTTTGTTTGTTGGAAGATTTTTAATCACAGTTTCAATTCCAATGCTTATGATTGGTTTGTTTATATTTTCTATTTCTTTCTGATTCAGTCTCGGAAGGTTGTGCTTTTCTAATAATTTGTCCATTTCTTCCAGGTTGTCCATGTTATTGGCATAGAGTTGCTTGTAGTAATCTCTCATGATTCTTTGTATTTCTGCAGTGTCAGTTCTTACTTCTCCTTTTTCTTTTCCAATTCTATTGATTTGAGACTTCTCCCTTTTTTTCTTGATGAGTCTGGCTAATGGTTTATCAATTTTGTTTATCTTCTCAAGGAACCAGCTTTTAGTTTTATTGATCTTTGCTATTGTTTCCTTCATTTTTTCCCCATTTATTTCTGATCTGATCTTTATGATTTCTTTCCTTCTGCTAACTTTGGTTTTTTTTTTGTTCTTCTTTCTCTAATTGCTTTTGGTTTAAGGTTAGGTTGTTTATTTGAGGTGTTTCTTGCTTCTTGATGTAGGATTGTATTGCTATAAACTTCCCTCTTAAAACTGCTTTTGCTGCATCCCATAGGTTTTGGTTTTCGTGTTTTCATGGTCATTTGTTTCTAGGTATTTTTTGATTTCCTCTTTGATTTCTTCAGTGATCTCTTGGTTATTTAGTAGTTTGTTGTTTAGCCTCCATGTGTTCGTTCCATGTTGCTTTTGGATGGAATGTCCTATAAATATCAATTAAGTCCATCTTGTTTAATGTATCATTTAAAGCTTGTGTTTCCTTATTTATTTTCATTTTGGTTGATCTCTCCATTGGTGAAAGTGGCATCTTAAAGTTCCCTACTATGACTGTGTTACTGTCTATTCCCCCTTTTATGGCTGTTAGCATTTGCCTTATGTATTGAGGTGCTCCTATGTTGGGTACATAAATATATACAATTGTTATATCTTCTTCTTGGATTGATCCTTTGATCATTATGTAGTGCCCTTCTTTGTCTCCAGTAATAGTCTTTATTTTAAAGTCTATTTTGTGTTACATGAGAATTGCTACCCCAGCTTTCTTTTGATTTCTGTTTGCATGGAATATCTTTTTCCATCCCCTCACTTTCAGTCTGTATGTGTCCCTAGGTCTGAAGTGTGTCTCTTGTAGACAGCATATATATGGGTCTTGTTTTTGTATCCATTCACCCACTCTATGTCTTTTGGTTGGAACATTTTATCCATTTACATTTAAGGTAATTATCGATATGTATGTTTCTATTATCATTTTCGTAATTGTTTTGGGTTTGTTATTGTAGGTCTTTTCCTTCTCTTGTGTTTCCTGCCTGGAGAAGTTCCTTTAGCATTTGTTGTAAAGCTGGTTTGGTGCTGCTGAATTCTCTTAACTTTTGCTAGTCTGTAAAGAAAATTTTAATGATGATAGAATACTTTTTCTGTGTATTAGCTATTTCACTCATGTATTTGTTCATTCATTTGCCTTATATTTATTTTTGTTATGTTCTAAGTGCTTCATTGGATCGTGGGAATATAGTAGTAAATAAGTCAAAGGCCATCCTTACTCTCTCATAATTTTCAGTCTGCAGTAAAAAGTATCTAGTAATTTGGGGAAAGTTTGTTGAACATTATGATGAGATGACATATGCTCAGAGAGTGTGTTATAAGAGGAAATATACTGGTCTGTGGAGTCAGGAAAAACTTTCTGGAAAAGCTGTTGATGAGCTGTGATGTGCTGAATGACCAGGGTTTAGAGAAAGTCTAAATGTTTGACAAAGAGAAAGAGTTTGACCAAATCTGTCAAATACATTTATCCAACCAAGTAGGTCACACTTGAAGAAAAAACTGAGCTATTCCTTTTGTTTACTATGCTGAGATATATACCACTTCATTCTTCTACCCCAATATGGTTCAACTATGGAAGAAAAAACACATTGCTTAAAATGTAAATGAACCTTATGATATGTAATTTTTATTTTAATACAAATATTATTTTTTAAAAAGAATATTGATTATATTCTAGAAATGCTCAATAAAAAATTTTATTAATAGATCATTTAATTAACAAATTTATACATTCAACATGGTTATGCCATTTTATAAACATACCATCATTATGTTCCATTAAATTACAATAGGCTCAGAGACAGTCAAGTATCATCCTGTAGCCTCACATGAGGTCTCAGGACAGTAACTTCCTCTGACGAAAAGTTCATCTAATAAATGGTCATGGAACTTGACTATTCATGGAGACCTAAGGCAAAGGAAAGGCTTCAGAGGGGAGGAAAAGAATGAAGGAAAGAAAGTATATATGAGGGAACCTCTGCAAACATCATAGAAGCTCACAATTCCATTGTCATAATCCAGAAACACTCCAATCCCACCCAGAGGCCTTTGCACATACTGAATTAAGGGTGGGGAGTTCGTGGACAGAATATAATGATTGTTCACTTTCATAGAAGATAGCAAAAATGCTTCTTCAGAATCAATACTGATAACAGTATTGCTTGTCAAGATATCTTTACAGACTCCCAGAATCCAGTTCGAGGAGTGTGTCACATCCACCTCCCAGTAATGCCTTCCGGAGGTGAAGGCCACAGCTCCCCAGGCCACAAAACTCTCTGCACCCTGGAGCTCTCTGGACACACCATGATGGTCATCTCCATATATCATAGTTGTATCATCCTCAGAAAGGCTCACATTGTGAATGGTCGTTTTCTGACTCAGAACGTTATCCACTGCAGAAAGAGCAAAAATGTGGTCAACAAGTGGGATTTCCATGGCCTGAGAGGCAGAGGCTCTCTACCCAATGAGTCTTTTCATTTTCCCTCCTCCAAGGAAATACAAAATGAAGACAAAAGGGAGTTCAGACTGGCTCTTCTGTGAAGAACAAGAGTTATAACTATCTCTACAGCACATAGAAACACCTCAAATCATATAGAAAAAGAAAAAATCATACAGACATATCATGAACTCTGTGAAGTCTGATTTAATGTCAAATTCTTGATAGTTTATTTCAGGACACATAAAATTTTATTTTTTTCTTTAGAAAACTTTTCTTGTGTCTTTTGTCTTTAACACTGTTTAATATATAGAGAGCATTTTGATATTATGTGCGTATTTGTTGGGCTAGAGTCTCTACCTAGCAAGTTTTCAAAGCAAAAATGTAGATAGAAATCCATCAATGAATAGTTTGGAAGCTTCTAAAAGCATGTTATGACTAACCATGTTCACATATCCCTCACCTTTCAATTATTTTGAGATTGATCTAACAGCACTACAGTGATTCTGCCTAAGCCAATTGTAGTCTATTTTGTCAAAAGTTAGTAATTATAGAAATAAGAAATATTCTTTGTATAATGCATGATAAACAATTGTAATATAGAACAAATTAAAACCAGCAATGCCATATATAACCTTTCAAGAGTGAAATAAACTGAATAAACATACAACATTAACTGCTACTCTGAGAACTAAATATTCTGTTCTTTATAACTAGCTGATCAATCCAGTTGCTCTCTTCTTGCTCAGCCTATTTCAGATGTAACTAAAAATATGTATCTTGCTTTGCATTTGCAGTAAAATATAGGTTGCAAAGTTCAGCCTTGTTCTTTGTAGCATGACTGTATTGGCAGAAAAGATATAACAACTTTGGAAAGTCATGTACTAACTTCATGTCAGAAAAAATAAAATCAAAGAAGACTCCTTCCCAAGAACCATCAAAGAAATGGAGGCCTGATCACCAAAGTGCTGACTCTTACCTCTGAAGCTGTTCAGCATGTCTAGGATTCCAGTGACAGGCCAGGAAGTGAGCTCTGGGTTCACTGGCTGAGGCTTTTGCATCTGTACCAAATCAGTCCTGTAAAAAAATGATATCAGTTACACTTCAGGGCCAAAGGTTAATCACACAACCATTACAAAAGAAGCCATTTATTATATTTTTTTATTGGAGTATAGTTGCTTTACAATGTTGTGTTAGTTTTTGCTGTACAGCAAAGTGAATCAGCTATATGTGTATATATATCCCCTCTTTTTTGGATTTCCTTCCCATTTAGGTCACCACACAGCACTGAGTAGAGTTCCCTATGCTATACAGTTGGTTCTCATTAGCTATCTATTTTATACATAGTAGCGTATACATGTCAATCCTAATCTTCAAAAGAAGCTATTTTTAATCCTAGATATTTCATCAGAATTCTCCCATTTTTGGTTAATTGTGCATTCATTATATTCTACACTCTTGGGATTAAAAAAATATGTTACCTTACTTTTTTTCAAAATATAAATTATATCCGTTTTCAAATTCCCCGTTCATTTTAGTCATTATTCCATTTCTAGAAATTTTGAGGTTTGTTTACTCGCTCTATTCAATCTCAGGTGATGCAAAGATCCTGGGCATTTTACGGAGAGCACAAATTCAGGCAAAGCTTTTGTACTTCAGTCAGCAAGTAGCCACCAAAAGGAAGAGTACACTGAACCAGACAGCTTTGCTCTTGTCAGCACAGCGAGGGAATTCAATTCCAGCCTGACTACCCTTGTCCTGAAAGTACAACTTCCCAGTGTGCACCAGGAAGCCATTCCCTCTGAGGTCCAGCTTACAAGGGGGCTTTCAGTGATGGAACAGGTTGAGTCACTGCTACTTCTAGGAGCAAAATCACAGCCCCTCTTCCCACTCTTAGGGAATCTACCTCTGTCCAGTATTATTCACCTTCCAACTCACTCAGGTAGGTTCTTCCTCTATTGCAACTGAGAAAATTTCGTTCAGTACGTTTTACTGTGGTAAGGCTAGAGAGGTGGAACAAAGTCCAGAATGTCAGAAGCCTTTTAGGTATATTTGAAATCAACCAAATGAGCAGGAAACTTCTGAGACCAAGGAGTAGGAGTCCTTCAGAACTCTTTTGAAATAAAATAGAAAATAGCCACAAAAACAATGTTAATAGCTCAAAAAATGTACAGTCCACCTGCCATTTGTTAGGATTCCACACCTGTGGATTCAATCATGATTTGAAACTGTGAAATCTGAATGAAAAATATTCAGAAAAAAAATCAGGAAATTTCAAAAAGTAAAACTTGAAAATGCCGCACACCAGGCAACTATTTACATAGCATTTAATTTACATTATAATAGGTGTTAAAAGTAGTCTAGAGATGACTTAAAGGATACTAGAAAATGTTTGTGAGTTATTTGTACATACTATGTCATTTTGTATAAGGGATTGTACATCCTCAGATTTAGGTATGGGGGAGGGCTTGGAACCAAATCCTCATGGTACTAAGGGATGACTGTACATTTACTTCATCAAAAAGACAGAAACATTCTCAGAAATCAGAAATCTTTAGTGTAAACTCACCTTTCCAATACATTGCCCAAGTTCTGCAAGGGAAAAAGAAATGATGATGTTAATCATCAGAGTTCTGTCCTTTTGCATCTTCTTTAGTATTCTTGTTTATTCCTTTCATTAAGGTATTTATTCTCTGATTCTTCTCTAAGGAACAATTAGAGGTTATCTTAATAACAGAGCCTAAACTAAAACATGATGGACTTAGTCAAGATGCATTACAGAAGGAAGAAGGCCAGGAAGAGTCTGTGTTATGATGCAACAACATCTAGGTCTCCAATGTCACTCAGTGCACTGTCCTATTCCCAAGGAGAGATCTCATTTATGATAACAATTAAAGCAAAACAGAGGACAATACAAAATGAATTATAGAATACATTGAAATTGATTACCAGTTCTAATTTTTTCTAGACAATGGGCAAAACCTCAATGTATTCAGTAAGTATGGGATAACAGAGTGACAAGGGATTAAGGGAACATATATTGAAAATTATTCCAACAAAGTTAACTTTTCCTGGCTACAGAATTTTGCTGGCTTTGGATAATCAGTGTGGAGAGTCCCCCTGATCACACCGAAATAATTTTGTCCTATGTTAGCTACTGAAAGGATTAAAAAAAAAAAAACTCCCAAAAATTACCAGGCTATGAGAAATAAGGGATTGGACAAGTAAGATAATGGGAGTCAAGGAGCATCATTCCTTAGCTGAGATAAGAGTATATGCAGGTAACATTTCAATGTCATGGCAACAGTGCCCAGAATAGTACTTCTATCTCTGAGGATGGAACCTCCCTTCTCACCTGGAGCAGCTCCAAGTCAGGCTTGTGGCACATCTCAGTCAGCTCTCTGTACATTTCTTTCAGACTTTCTTTCTGTTGAGTCATTCTGAATTCACTCTCCCTGAGTTGCTGAAGAGTCTCCTTCGCTTCTTCCTCCAGCGCCTCCAGATGGAGTTGCTCCTGCTTCTGGAGAAACAGGTGGATCATCTGATACTGAACTTTGATCATCACCTTCCTTATGGCCGCATAGTTCTGCAGAGATAGTGGATTCAAAGAATCACTCATCCTCATTCTCAACAGAAAACGTCAAACATTATTTCCTTACTGTCATCAGGAAAGCTCTTGACAAACTTTCTACCTCACACCTCAAAGGGTCCTTCCTGTCCATCCTTCTCTATATTCCTAGTTTCTTTCCCCGTTTAAATCAAGCCATCCGAAGGATCCCAGTTTTTCTCCCTAGGAGGTTTCTTCAGGGTTCCTAGTCCATTATTTATTTTTTCTCTTACCTGAATCTTCTTTTCTTTTTGTTCCTTTGCCTGACTTTTCTAAATATATTTTTTAAGTATGTAAACCCCATATTGTACAGTTTAAAAAATATTCTTTATTTTTCCTCTAGGCACTACTCTATTCCTCTCCTCTCCTTTAGAGTCACACTGAGTGCAATGTTCTCTTATCATCCATATCTAAGAAAGTTTACCCAAATCTTCAAAATTTGGACTATGAATAATTTTCATGCCCTGGTTTTCCCATATACTAGCAATATTTGAAATAGCTTGTATGGGCCTGTATATTTGTGATCACTGATATGTCATTTGAAACCACTACTTCTCCAGGGAAGAGACCACTGTCCTTTAACTGGGAACTTAAACTGAGCTAAAAGTCTAAGCTAGAATTATGTCAATATTCATACAAATGAAAAGGAACATTTTCATCCTTACCTCTAATGACAGAGTTTTGTGAGTTTCCAGATTCAGATGGTTTTGCATTTCTTGTGTCATTTTCCATAAAGAGCCCATTCTCTTTAGAAGTTTCTCCTGGAAAATACCCATAAGCTTTAGTGACACAGATGATGATACTGTAAATTTCATCCCCTTAATTATGAGCAAAGGGAGTCATTGAAAAACCGGTAATTGTGATTTAAAATGAAGTGATAAGATTTTTCCACATTAATCTCGTCTGATTCTAATATTTTGAATATCAGAAATGACAGAGACGTATCCTAGAAAATTGGGGGAACTTTACAGATGATGGAATCCATTTCCTAAGAAATTGAGACTCATATATTTATATAACCTGACTGAGAAAGCCTCAAGCTCACATCAGAAGCCAGTATGCCTGGTGCTGCCACATGCCCCAGGATGCAGCATTTCCACATGTTTGGACAATTGGGCAACAACATTGAAATGATACATTTCTATCTTGGGACCCACACTGAAAAATCTCCACCTCGACCATCTCCATCCCCATCAACTTCATTATTATCCTCATCTTTCTCTCTGATTTAGGAGCCTGTAGGTTCCTAACTGCTTTAGAAACATCACCTACCCGGTATTCCTCAGCAGCCCATTGTATTGGACTGTGGCTGTGAGCTGCATGCTCTGGGGACTCAGAGCAGGGGCCACAGAGCAGGGTCTTGTCAACCTCACAGAAGAGTCCTTTGGCTTCTTTGTGTGTCAAGCAGATCTGCGCCTCCAAGCTGTTGGTTTGTTTAGCTGCGTCCTGTCTGGCGAGGGAAGCCAGCCTCTTGAGTACAATATTGGTTTGGAAATCTGGCTTCTCTGATAGTCCCCTGCACTCAGGGCAGCTCTTTGGAGTCTGGTCTTCCTCCCAGCAGAGGTACAGGCAGGGACGGCAAAAGCTGTGCCCACAGTCTATGGTGACGGGGTCTATGAAGTAGTTCATACAGACGGAACAGGTTAGTTCATTCTGGAAAGCTTGCATGAATCCTTTGGAATCCATGTTTCTAGAAATTAAAGAGAAAGAACAAGAGTAATCATTCTAGTGATCATTCTTTTACCCTGATTAGATAAAAAACAAAACAAAAAACAGCCTTTGGACAAAGCTTGTCTGCTTGAACTCTATCTGATTTACCTATTTGCTTACGCCCAGTACAAACCTAGAAGTGGTGAATACAGACAGATTGGGTTCATGCTATAACACAAATGATGAAATTAGAGAAGAGACTACTTAGCAACTTTATTGTTTAAAATAAGCCATGGTCTCAATCATACCTAAATTACATGGAAAAGCTTAAATATTAGAGCAAAGGCTAAGAGACAGGATGACACCAGAGTACTTTTTAATAGATGATTGGTGCAGAAGCACAGAGAGAATCTCAATCTCTTTCTCTCTCTCCATGACTGGTACCCATACATGCACACACTTCATCGCTATGCTAATGGTCTCTATGCCTCATATCTCCCAAGTGACAGATACCCTTTTCCAAAGACAAAATTGTTTACATATAATTTAAGCTTGTTCATTTAATCAATGTTGACTGAAATTTTGGAGTCCTAAAACTATAAAAAGTTGAGTATTTGCTTCCAACTTAAATAGCAAAACTCCTCCTCTCAAGGAAAAAGTATACTATTTCTAGCTCAGGAAAACATTTTTTCCCAGTCTTTTCAGACAATCAGAGCACCTTCACATTTCAAACTGATGAATGTTCAAGCTACAACGATAATCAGTAAAAATCAAAATTTAAAACCAACCACCCCCCAAAAACATTATAATTTACACAGCAATTTCCTCTCTACACTAGAATATCCAGAGATGCAATTGATGGAGGCATGACCATAGACCTGTGTTATTGATATTTTCTTATATGATCAATGTCGCTTCTTGGAAGTCCCTACCAGGTGATTGGATCTAGTCTGAATACATTTCAACTCTAGACTGCAAACTGAAGGCTTTCAACAGGTAGCAAATAAGACCTTAAAAAATGTATCATAATTAGTTCAATACATTTAACTCATGTTGATCTGTACAAAGACCATGTAATGTCTACATTACATTCAGCATTTTAGGTGTTTTATGTGCTCCATAGATACATATAAATGGGAAAATTTAAGACCTAAAAACATCTAATACCACATAAAGTAATGAAATAAAAAGTATTAAATAACAATATTACAAATATCAATTTATTGCAATGGCTCTAGTTACAGATATTTTAAATATTGATGTCATTTTAAAAAAAGCGAAGAAAACTACTTGTTTGCTTGGACAAGACCCAAGCAGGCCAAGAGGTAAATGAAAAGTATTTGCATAAGGGAAAGTAGGCATGAAGATATTTGCAATCAATTCCTTGCTTACCAGAGTCTACTGTGAGTGGTCTCACCTCTGGAAGCCTGGACGTCCTAGTAGCCTGTGGAGGTCAGGGTCAACAAGAACTCTCCAAAGCTTGGCAGCTACACACTCTCTCAGTCTACTTTGGAGAATCAGTCGCCTCTGGACAAAGGTGCTTTTTAAAGGATTAGACTCACTTGAGGCCACACCTACTTCCTGAAATTGGATACAACCTTCAGACAGGAAGGTGTGAAAACAGCTGATTGGGTTTGCAGCATATAGAAAACAACACTTGAGGGGTAAGACCCTAAAAGAATACAGACTTCCTTTAGGGTAAATGTAAGAAGGTTGACCCCACACAAGTTGTTTGAAAATACATTTGAACTGAAGAAATGATTTCATGAAATGATTTTTTATTCTTCAAGCAATGACTTCATAATTGTTAAAATGTATATTCTTACTCTACTTTTAAAATTTGTAATAGCTAATGATGTTTCTAGCCATTGTTTATCTGATTATGCTTGAAAATAAAACATTAATTGGAATAATTGACACACCTACACTATATACATTTCTCATAAAAAAGGGTAACTAGACATTCAAATGTTGTTTAAATAATTGTATATATAATAATTGGTGAAATTAACTGTGCTAAGCTTTTTCTTACCTTTAATATTTTATGAGTACTGTGGAATAAGTGGTTTATGTCCAAATAAAATCTATTGTTTGGACTCATACATTTGTAAATTTTTTTTTTGGGGGGGGTGGTACGCGGGCCTCTCACTCTTGTGGCCTCCCCGTTGCGGAGCACAGGCTCTGGATGCACAGGCTCAGTGGCCATGGCTCACAGGCCTAGCCGCTCCGTGGCATGTGGGATCCTCCTGGACCAGGACACGAACCCGTGTCCCCTGCATCGGCAGGCGGACTCTCAACCACTGTGCCACCAGGGAGGCCCCTGTAAATACTTTTAATCAGAATACTTTGTATATATTATGCATATAACATATACACCAATGGATATATTCATATTAAAATATAAATATAATGTAGTAACTACTTATACAATATTTATGTGAATAATTATCTTTAATAAAATGAATAAAGAAAATTGGTTTTTCGTGAGGTATAATTGACATATAACATTATATAAGATTCAGATCTACAAGCTGAATGATTTGTTATTCATATATATTATGAAATAATCACCACAATAAGTCTAGTTAACATTCGTCACACTACATAATTACAAATACTTTTTCTTGTGAAGAGAATTTTTTTTATAATGTTAATTTATTTATTTATTTTCTTATTAGTCATCCATTTTATACACATCAGTGTATACATGTCAAACCCAATCACCCAGTTCATCACCCCCACCCCCGACCGCTTTTTCCCCTTGGTGTCCATAGGATTGTACTCTACATCTGTGTCTCAATTTCTGCTCTGCAAACTGGTTCATTTGTACCATTTTCTAGGTTCCACATATACGCGTTAATACACAATATTTGTTTTACTCTTTCTGACTTACTTCATTCTGTATGATAGTCTCTAGATCCATCCACATCACTACAAATAACCCAATTTCTTTCCTTTTCATGGCTGAGTAATATTCCATTGCATATATGTACCACAACTTCTTTATCCATTTGTCTGTCGATGGGCATTTAGGTTGCTTCCATGACCTGGCTATTGTAAATAGTGCTGCAATGAACATTGGGGTGCATGTGTCTTTTTGAATTATGGTTTTCTCTGGGTATACGCCCAGTAGTGGGATTGCTGGATCATATGGTCATTCTATTTTTAGTTCTTTAAGGAACCTCAATACTGTTCTCCATGGTGGCTGTATCAATTTACATTCCCACCAACAGTGCAACAGGGTTCCCGTTTCTCCATACCCTCTCCAGCATTTGTTGTTTGTAGATTTACATGTAGCTGTCCAGTTTTCCCACCACCACTTATTGAAGAGACTCTCTTTTCTCCATTGTATATTCTTGCCTCCTTTGTCATAGATTAGGTGGCCATAGGTTCATGGGTTTTTCTCTGGGCTTTCTATCTTGCACCATTGATCTATATTTCTGTTTTTGTGCCAGTAACCATACTATCTTGATTAAATGTAGTATCATTTGAAGGCAGGGAGCCTGATTCCTCCAGCTCTGTGCTTCTTTCTCAAGATTGCTTTGGCTATTCAGGGTCTTTTGTGTTTCCATACAAAATGTAAAGTTTTTTGTTCTAATTCTGTGAAAAATGCCAGTGGTAATTTGATAGGGATTGTATTGAATCTGTACATTGTTTTAGGTAGGATGGTCATTTTCACAATACTGATTCTGCAATCCAAGAACATGTTATATCTCTCCATCTATTTGTATCATCTTTGATTTTTTTCATCAGTGTTTTATAGTTTTCTGAGTACATGTCTTTTGCCTCCTTAAGTAGGTTTATTCCCAGGTATTTTATTCTTTTTGCTGTAATGGTAAATGGGAGTGTTTCCTTAATTTCTCTTTCAGATTTTTCATCATTAATGTATAGGAATGCAAGAGATTTCTGTGTATTAATTTTGTATTCTGCGACCTTACTAAATTCATTGATTAGCTCTAGTAGGCTTCTGGTGGCATCTTTAAGATTTTCTATATATATTATCATGTCATCTACAAACAGTGACAGTTTTACTTCTTTTCCAGTTTGGATAACTTTTATTTCTTTTTCTTCTCTGATTGATGTGGCTAGGACTTCTAAGACTATGTTGAATAATAGTAGTGAAAGTGGACACCCTTTTCTTGTTCCTGATCTTAGAGGAAATGCTTTCAGTTTTTCACCATTGAGAATAATGTTTGCTGTGGGTTTGTCATATATGGCCTTTATTATATTGAGGTAGGTTCCCTCTATGCCCACTTTCACCCTGCAATATTTTAAACACTTTATTTTGAGGATCAAATGTGCAAAACAAATTTACTGAAGAAATGACTTAATATTTTCAGCTTTCATCTCAGATACCAGTTTCCACCTTACATTTTGGTGAGTGTCCATTGAAGTGGCTGTTTCTTTGAGAGGCTTCCTAAGCCAGCCTGAGATGGGACGGGTGGTAGGTGGAGAATACATACACATATGCATACTACACACACACATAATTGCTTTTGACTTTTATAAAAACTAGAAGCCAAAAAAAAAAAAAAGCCTTTATCCAAGAAATAGATCATGGTGAGCATAACAACAAAAAAAATTCCTATAAATGCAGAAAATCTTCAAATTCTGATATATAATTTTGAGTTGGTTAAACGAGTTTTAGATGAGGGATAGTCTTTTCATTTTCCCACCTGTTATGTATCAAGGTACGGCCTCTATCTTTCTTGTTCTGGGGGTTTAGTTCATAGCACAGTGCCTGACACACAGGGAGACTTCCACAGACATTTGTTTAATCAATGACGAGGGCAAGAGCAGTTTTTGCAGCACTGCCCATATTTGTTGCAAGTTTTGACACCTTAATGGTGCTTGTAAGTGAAATCATCTTTTTCTAAATTGTCTTTCTAACAGCCCTTCACAGTACCCTGAACTCTGTGAGCATTTAATAAATTTGAATTTCAGTCACACTGTATTAGGAAGGCCGAAATGCATTCCATCCGGTTTCCAGTTCTGCTGAAATTAGCGGAGCTCGCCAGGTCCAGGAGCTCAGTCGGCCCGGCGCCCAAAGCACAGCACAGCCCTCCAACCCCAAACTCTCCCGCTTTTCGCTTTGGAGGCTGCAGGGAGGAGCGGAAGATCTGGGATCCGGGGAAGGGGTCGGTATACATACCCAGCATAAATCCACCCAGGAAATATGCCAGCGCTGTAGCCAAGCACATCCAAAGCTACGGAAGACCCTGGACTTGGCCATGGCTTCCGCAGGACTGAGAGAGAAGAGCCTGCTGGCCGAGCGAGCCTCGGGAATGCTGGCGAACTAGAGCGCGCCCAGGGGATCCAAAGAACGGCCAGGTTGCTGCCAACCTCACCCGATGCAGCCTTGCGCAAAGCCCCGCCTCCGCCCCACAGGTGGGTCCAGAGGCGAATGGAAACTGGCAGCAAACTCCTGGCCCCTGGAGCACCCGGGGACTTCGATGGGAGAGAGGAAGCCGTGCAGGGAGAGGAGACATTCTGCTTGTTGGCAGACAACGTCCATTCTGTTGACCCTGGACAAGTTTGCGTTCCGGGGGACTACTGAAAATGTCCCTGCTTGTTCCCTGAAGAACTCTACTTACCAGCCTCTTTCCAGGAGCTGCTGAATGTTGGCAGCCAAGTGCATTTAACTACTGCTTTTCCTTCACTGTTGATCACTCTGCTGTCGGATTCTAATTTCTAACTTGGCACATTTGGGAAACATTTCTGGTCCTGGCTGCTCCCTGATAACACGTTAGTTTCTCAACAACATATAACATCGAAACTGATGGGATTGTGTTCTTTGGTTCTCCCTTACCTGAACAAGTCTCCAAATTTCTGTAATTCTCAAGTTTCTTCCTCTGTGATTGGGGTTTTTGCCTACCTCACTACAATGTTGTAGGTTCAAATTGATACAATTAACCACTGAAAATGCCTTGCAACATAACTTGATGGTAGGTTTTCAACAAATGTCATCTTCCCTGCCCTCCCCCCTCCTATCACATTTCCCCCAGTATTTCTTTCTGAAAGTGATTTAAAGGTTTACAAATGGTGGTCCTCTTAAATAGGATGACTCCATCCATCCATTTTACCCTGGAGGAAATCTTTAGCAATTCCTGAAGGGATTCCTCCTATCCAACCAAAAGCAGTTTGCAGTCAGAGAAAAGATGGCTGCTGAGTGGAATATGAACAGGATAGTACATGTCTGGTTATACCCCCAATCTTCGCTGCATTGTCTGAAGCCCTGATAATCTTAGTAAAGACACTTTTCTTTGTTCCTATCAAGTTGCTGGAAGGGTCTAATTTCTTTTTCTTGCACTGTAATTGTTGATAGATGTATTTGATGGTTTTTCCCTTAGCACTTCTGTAGAAGTAATGTACAATAGAAGAAATACAGGTTTCTAATAACTGTCAGACTATACTACTGAATTGGGTAACAAAGTACAGAACTCTAAAAATCTAATGGCTTCCTAAAACTGCTAACAAAAGATCAAGCTCAGCAAGAACCAATCACATTCATGATTGAATGAACTGATGAATATGACTATAATTTTTATGACTTTTTGTTTGAAATATTACTGACTTTTTAATCTTTCATTTTCATATATGAGGAAACATTTACTCTTATGTAATGAAATATAGCAATTTGGTAAATTATACCTTTGTAAGCAGAATTGAAACATTTATATTTGTTCTCCCCCCCGATCCCTCCAGAATTTGAAAACTCTTAGTGGGTATTTGTGTTTTTATGGCAATAGTTACTTACATAAATCCACTAATAATCTGTTCTCCTTTTAAGAGGGCACAATTGGAAAAATTAATTATATTACAAGGCTTTGACTAGAATGTCACATTTTAGAATATGCATCCAATCAGACATGACCAGATAGTTTTAAGGAACTAAGATTGACTTTATGGAGACATAAAGCCCCTTGGAAAATCAGCCTGGTACCTTGCTTGCAAAGTTCCCAGAAGCCTTAACAGGTGAGAAAGTAAGGTCACTTCCTGGCAGATATAAGAACCTCAGGATATTTGGGGGACCTCAAGAAGAGAATTAACCCAAATCTATAGGTATTACAGGTGAGTCTGATGGTAAGTTCTTGGCTTGGCTGGCTGACTTCAAGAAGCTATTAAAAATTCAGTCTGGAGATTCCTTATGAAAAGTTTCAGCAAAGAGGATTTAAAAGAGCCTATGTGAAAAAAAAAAAAAGAGCCTACGTGTTCAGTTGCTATCCTTGCCAGACTTATGTAAATATTCAGGCCAAATTTCATGTAACTCATCTTATTTTGCAAACAAATTAATTTTAATTTGGCTTTCTTTGATAAAAATGAGGGTGACGATAGAGAGGAAAAAATTCTCTTTCAGTAGAAACTATAATACACTGTTATTAATATTAGATTCTAGTTCTATTAATCATCCTTGAGATTTTTGTTGTCCACCTGAAAACCAAAATGGATCCTGAATTCTTCTAGTTTCTTCAAATATTTGACTACAATTCTTCAAACTAACATTTCCAGTTTTTCTCCCACTTTTGACTTGGAATCATTGAGAACTAAAGCTGCCCTTTCCCTGAAGCCCTGCTATCTGAAGCTGAACAGCTTGATATAAATGTAAGAGAGACCACCACAATAGCCCATGCTTAGGCAATCTCTGTACCTGTTGCTTTGTAAGCCACTCAGAAAGTTTACATGAATACCTAATGACATCATCAGAGACATTTCTAACTGCAAAATATACTTCAAACTTCAGATCTAGAAATCTTCTCAAATGGAAACTCTCAGGACTCAGTTGCTGAGTTTATATTTGTTCCAATCATTAAACTTTGTTTTACTTTTGTCTCCACAGAAATGCATCTTATTAAATACCTGACTGCTCGCACCCTATAGGCCTAACTTTGAGAGCCCACTTGCATCACTGCCTCCTGAAATGAGTAACTGACATGACCTACTGTCAGAACTAAGAAATTGGCTCAGTGAGATGAAGCAATCTATTGACTCAATTTCTGGAATGTGAAACTTCTTAAAAGAAATTTCAAAGTCAGGACTGTAGGAGAGCAAAATTTGCCACCCCTAAATGTCTCTTTGGTATGTGTCCTATTTCTAGATGAAAACAGCCAAGGCCTCAAAGACTCAGGAATAAACTTTTACCTTCCCCCTAACTGCCGAAAAGAATGTAGATAGAGGACCAGTGGCAGGAATGGAGCTATCACCATTGATAACTATAGGATGAACTAGGTGTGGTAGACAGGGAAGAACCAGGAATAGTCTGTTAAAATTCCTCTCAGTGTTCCATTGTCTCTACCTGGCCCAGCAAACTTTTTTTTTTTTTTTAACCAAACATTTGCTTTTCCATTTCCATGTGAAATGCCTTCCTCCCCTTTGAAGTCCCAAACCCTGAGAGTTTTAGCCATTGTTGGGAGTTACTCAGTTTTCTGTGTCTCTCTCATGTATACATGTTAATAAATTGTTTGATTTTCTCATGCTTTAAAAGAAGGACTAAGTTATTTGTGAAATTTGTTTTTTCTTACTCTTATCTCAATTTTTATAGCTAGTAAATGTTGACTAATAGAAAAATCATTTTATTCATTAACACAGCTTCCTAACCTGATTAATCTTCCCAAATTAAAATTAGATTATTCATTTTTTCAGTATTTATTGAATGGCTATAGCATTCCAGACATCGTGAAAAATTCTGATGATATGACCCTTGCCTTTAGGAAGCCTACAATACAATAAGAAGGCAAATATTGAATATGTAATTAAATGTAAAAAGTTCTAAGAAGGAGCAGTATTACCTTAAATGTGAAGCATGTCGCTGCCTTAATAGGTGGCATCTGCAATCTTGATCTTGCCAATCCATTGTAAAAAGTCCAGTTAGCTGGTTTAGCAAGTCTTTGGACTTTTTAAAAAAAATATGGATACAAATTCAATATCTCTTCTTCTTAATTAAGCTTAAAGCAGAAGGCTGCTATCTAATTATTAGCATCTTAGAGGATATTTGTATCTTACAAAGCACACTTAACAAAGCAACATTGTTGATTTATGCCAACCCCTTGCAGTCCTTCCTTCAAAGCTAAAAAATATATAAGAGACTTTTAGTACTGGAAAATCAGTCTCTCAGTAAAACTATTAACACATTTGATCTGCACATTATTCAGAGCCTCTAGCAAGACAGAACTCATTATCTTCTCCATTCATAAAATTAAATTGTTCCTATATAATCTTCCCTCACCCCTTCTAACATCCTAGAAGAGGCAATCTTGTAACTTCAAAGTCCAAATCCCTTCAAATGGGTCACAGCAAGGTTTGAAAACAAAGTACCACATATATACTAACAAAGCAGTATATGTAAATTTCTTAATAAACATACCAATAATTAAGATTCAATAGAGAAGAAATAATGTTTAGTGTCAAATTTCATGTTTTGGCTGAAGATGTTACCTTATCTCTCATAAATGAGGAATCACCTAGATGCTCACTGTACAGATATAAACATGATGCCATTAATAATGTCACAAGGTGACAGGATGATCTGGTCATCCAGATAGCAACATTCTGTTTCCAAAAAAGTGAAAAGTTGATGTCATGATGGCTGAGATTCATGACAAGTGTTACATTCTAGTTGAGTATTAAAATCCTATGTCTAAAAACTGCCCAAAGTTAGTTTGAAACTTAAGATGTTAGAATGTTAGTATATTGTACAATAAACCATAACATATAACAGGTGAGAAGTGAGACAGGAGTGTAGTGTGAAAAGTATAAAAGACTGATAAAAGTAAGTGAGAAGAAAGTTTAAAAGAAAGGCAGAAAACCATGACTGGATGATTTCCTCCTGAAGTCACAATTACTCTACTCAACAGTAAATGTAGAAATTAGAAAAGACCCACCAAGTTAAAGTGTAAAACAGAAAGAGGGCTGCAACCCATGTCCTCCTATCAATACCGGCTGTGTGTACCATGATGCTAACATTCCAGGCAGAACGGTAAATTATATTATTTGGCCTTTAAACCATGTTTCCCTATTCAGTATTATAATTAACATGTACCTTCAGCCTATTTTCCATGATAGCTTTTATATAATACTACTAGGATTAGGGGACCCCCTCATGGTTTTTCTTCCAACATTCATTCCTCATTTACATCCTCAGTCCCTGTGTACCTTCAGTACCATTAGATTATGAATAAATCGCTCTTGATTTATTTATTATTTATTTATTTTTTGGCCGTGTTGCACAGCTTGTGGGATATTACTTCCTCCACCAGGGGTTGAACCCCGGCCCTCTGCAGTGAAAGCACAGAGTCCTAGCCACTGGACCACAAGGGCATTCTTAAAATCTCTCTAGATTTTTGATCTTCCCTCTAACAGCACTTTCTCTATTCTATCTTACCTGACACATATTTTTACTTGATGATACCCTTTCCCCTAAAAGCAGAAAAAATTCCACTTCATGGGAAAGTAGAAATAAGTCCTTTAGGGCCTCATGGGGTCAGAGAGGAACGATGGACCTTTGCTCTGACATCATCAATTCACTGGTTGTTCTCTTTTGAAGTTACTACCCTCTGATTATATCATCTGCTTCTTATTCTCATCACCGTCCCCAGGTGAACACCAAGATATTCTCCCACCTTCTGCAATGTTTTTCACAGCTGTCTTGTAGATTTTTGGTGCACCTCTGGCCCTTCACTCTTCCTTTTCTTTCACACCTTGCATACAATCCATCAGTAAGTTCTATTGGCTCTGCAATCAATATATGTCATGAATCCAGCTGCTCCACCAGTATTCATCTAATCCTAGCCACAGTCCTCTCTCATCTAGACTTCTGCAACAGACCCCTAGTGGGGCTCTTCCTCCACTGTTGCTCCCATACCCATAATCATTGACTGAGTAGTTTTCTTCATAAAGTAGCAATCAGATCATGTTATTATTAAAAATCCTTCAAAGCTTTCTCATTAAACTTAAAAACAAAATTCAGACTCGTTAGAGTGGCAGCTAAACCTACTTGTTCTAGCTTTTGAAGCTGCCTCCCTTCAAGGGAAGACAACACTAAGGAAACACATGCAGACCAAGTGCACAGAGACCAGGAAACAACCACATCAGCAGAGATCACCAGCATCACAAAGAAGCAGGCAATCCCCAAGCGAGGCCTGTGGTACTGTGCTCTCCCAGCGCTGATGTAGTGCGTCCATATGCCTACAGATGAAGGCATTGGTAAATGGCCAGTGGTTAAGAGAGTCACTGGTCTTCTTTCAGGGTCTTTTGTGGTGACATATAAATTTTATGATTGTTTTTTCTTCTTATGTAAAAAAAATGCTATTGAACTCTTCATAGAGATTGCATTGAATCTACAGATGGCTTTCTGTAGTATTGCCATTTAAACAGTATTAATTCTTCTAACCTATGAACACAGGAAACCTTTCCATTTATTTGTTACAATATATTCTTTTTTTTTTTTTTTTTGCGGTACGCGGGCCTCTCACTGTTGTGGCCTCTCCCGTTGCGGAGCACAGGCTCCGGACGCGCAGGCTCAGCGGCCATGGCCCACGGGCCCAGCCGCTCTGCGGCATGTGGGATCTTCCCGGACCGGGGCACGAACCCGTGTCCCCTGCATCGGCAGGCGGACTCGCAACCACTGGGCCACCAGGGAAGCCCTATTTGTTACAATATATTCTTAATAATGGTCTGAGGAAACTGACCCCATGCTCTATGACTCAGATTGTATACAAATACCTGGCAATGTCCTCTATATTGGGTATATTCTCAGGCTCATTTTTGTATGATCTCTACCTCTGGCCCAACTTTAATATGTTAGAGGTTCTCAAGAGGAGGCTAGAGACAATGATACCACTCACAGTTTTTAAACCTCCAGATGTCTGCTTCCTTCTATACGTTGGATCTCTTAGGTTTCCAACATATTGACTTCACATTAGAATCACTTGGGAGTTTTCAACATGCCAATGATTGGAGCACAATCCCAGAGATTCTAATTTAATTGGTTTGATGCTACGTATTAGTGCACTTAAGAGCTACCCAGGTGAATATGCAGCTAGAGCTGCAAACCACTAGTCTATAATCTTATTTAAAGTTTGATCAAAGATCAGCAGCATCAGTATCACCTGAGAGCAGTTTAGGCTTTATTTTAGATATACTTAATCAGCATTTGCATTTTGACAAGACACGCAGGTGACCTAAATGTACTTTAATTTAGAGACGCACTGGTCTAGAAAATAAGTTGATATCTTGAGAACAAGTCCTTCAACATGTGTTTTTCAAGATTAATTGGAATATTTTCAACACTTTGAATTTTTATATATCTTTTAGAATCAAGTTCCATTTTCACAGGAAGAAAAAAATCCTGGGTTTTTGGTTTTAATTTTATTCAGAATTATCTGACACGCATTATTTAACAAATTAAACTGTATATTAAAACATATTACGCCTAATGTAGCTTCATAGAACAAATATCTACATCTGCTTTTAAGAAAGGGGAAAAGGCCTGAAGTTGCATCATATTTATGAAACTGGGGGAGGCGGTGTTCCCGGGCAGAGTGAGCCCAGGCGCCACGGGAGGCCTCCCATCCGCGCCCGCGCTGGGAAATCGCTGGGCTTCCTCTCGCCAGCCATCGCCCCTCTGAGACCATTCGAGCCCGTCCGAAGCCGTCCGAGCCCCTCGGAGCCCGTCCGAGCCCGGGGCCAGCGAGCGTCTCATGCACAGGCACCTGGTTCCCCGGCCCCGGCCCCGGCCCCGGCCCGGGGGCCGCGGGCGGCGCGTCAGAGGGAGGCGAGCGCCGCAAGGTGGCGGCGCCTCCTGCGGCCGAGATGGCTCAGGCGAGCATCAGCATCAAGGCCAACGAGGTCGCTTCTGCTGCTCCTCGTTCATGGGTTGACCTCTCCAGCCGCCTTCTGGAGAGCCTGGACCAGCTGGAGCGCAGGGTGGAAGCTTTGAGAGAAGCTGCTGCTGCAGTTGAGCAGGAGAAAGATTTCCTTCTGAGATGATGCACAGCATCCAGAACAGCCAGGGCACGCGCAGATCGGCGACGGGGAAAGAGAAGAATTAAATCTGACTGCAAAGCGTTTGATGGGACCGTTGAAGTTTCAATGGAAACAATTAGAAACCCCCAGCAGCAGGAGCCCCTCAAGCATGCCCCAGGATCATCAGCGAGGTGGTCAGCACGTTTCTGGATGATTTGGGAAACGCCGAGTCACCTAGCGTCGATGTACAGCGCATGCCCCTCAGAGGTGCCTCCTGGGCTGGGGGATCAGAAGTTTCAGTCCATAGTAATTGGCTGTGCTCCTGAAGATCAGAGGAAAATTAAGAGAAGACTAGAAACCATGCTTAGGTCTGAACACTAATTGAATCTGCTTTCAGCACTTGGTTGCAGTTTTGGAACCAGTTCCTTTAGAATGCGCTAGCAGCTTGATGATGGCCTTGTCAGAGTTTTCTAAGAGCCCTTATAAATAATGACGTATTAAGGATAAAATATTATTTTAAGTGCACATTCTAAAGGAACTGGTTCCAAAACTCTGCAACAAAATGCTGAAAGCAGATTCAATTAGTGTTCAGACCTAAGAGCCCTTATAAATAATGATGTAATAAGGATAAAATACTATTTTAAGTGATAACTAGTTCCGTATGTTAGGCATAACAACTAATTTGATACTGATAGTTGTTTCCGATGAGGAAAATGTTTCAGTGTCGTTAGTTTTGTGAAGAACAATTAAAGCTAGAAATATTTTGGTTACCTTTCTAGAAGTTTTTAGATTGAATTCTTGTCTTGTGCTAGGCTCTAGCACATCCACTGTTCTTGGATGAACACTTAGTGTGTGAAGGAAAATAAGTGCTCGTCTAAGGGAAAAGCCTCATGGTTCTTTTCTGGCCTGTGTCTGCGAAGACACCGGGGCACATGGGGCACTTGTTTGACTAGACATTCTGTACATAAAGCAGTCCACACATTGACCACACATCTGCTAACCAACCAGAGAGCTTAGAGGAATGGAAGGGAATTTTCTCTACATCTTCTCTTTCATTCAGCAGTTGTTTTTTTTGAGATCTGTATCAAATTATTTTGAACCTAAAGATATATGCATCTCATAATATGAATGTATTCCTTGATAATACATGAAAACATGACACAAAATGTGAGAGAATTCACCTCTAGTTTTATCACTGTGAACAACTATATATCCACTTCATCTTTTTTCAAATGCATCATCTTTAAATTTTTAATCATTACAGAAATACAATGTTGTAGCTTGCCTTCAAACAGAAAAAATTAAATGCTGTTGTAAAGTCTGCTCTTTTTTTTTCTTTCAATTTTTGGCCGCACAGTGTGGCATGTGGGCTCAGTAATAGAACCCATGGCCCCTACATTGGGAGTGCAGAGTCTTAACCACTGGACCGCCAGGGAAGTCTGCTTTTAATCCTCAACTTAAAAACCTCTTATTCTTAGTCCTAGCAGTTCTAATTTATTTGAATTATTTCAACAAATTAGTTGGATAAATTTACAATTTATATGTAAACTATGTTTACTGCATAAGAAATTTGTAGCTAGTATACAGACCCCCCAAACATGGCTTGCATATTAATTTGTTTATCAATACACCCAAAAGGATGTGCACAAAATTTCATTAATACTAGATAACATAGACGCCCCTACTATATAGACAGGACCTTATCAATCTTGTCCCCCAGTGTTTATGTGGGTAGCTTTCCTAAAACTGTACAAATATTACATGTTTAATCTTTCATAATATGATATTACAAAGAAATTGCTTTTATTCTTGTTCAGCTCGGTCATCTTCATATATGTTTAATCCTTACTAGTCACTTGTGTTGTTTAATTTTCTTCTTCTTTTGTTTTTTTTTTTAAATTTCCCTTGCTATATATAACATCTTCACTACTGGTTTCTAAGAACTCATTTATGAGTGAGAATGTTAACCATTTGTGATGCAATGCAAATCAAATACCATATTTTATTGCCATCAATTTACTATGGTGTTTTGTATTTTGGTTGTGTATTAAAGTATAATCATGTTGTGTTTTCTGTAGTGAGTTCTTAGAAAAGTCCATTATTGTTAAGCCAGGACAAAATGACTTACAGATGGCTCCTTAGGGGGGGAAACTTGAGGAACTAGAGAAGGTGTGTGAAAGAGAGATCATAAAACACTGCAGAACTGACCTTCAGGAACAGCTAGAGGTGGCTAGGCACAGTGGTAGAGATAGATCCAGGGAGATGAAGCTGTGCGTCTGCGAGTTTCTGGGGCAAAGGAGCAGAGAGGGCCTCTGAGGGTCGTGTTCTCCCAAGATGGGAGCACAAGGCTGCGCTCTTAATGTAGCTCTGGCATCAGGGCTCTTCTGGCAACTGTCTCTCTAAAGGCCACTTCATGAACAGTCATACCAAGTTCTATTATATTAGGAAAGGTATTTTCTTCCCTCTGGATTCTTCCTAAATATGAAGTGAAAAACGTGCTCTATTGATGGTATTTATATGCAATTAGTCTTCTTGGACTTTTATAAGGTGAAGGTAGGTCAAGGTAGCTTTCTTCACTTCATAAGTCTAGAGGACTCGGTTGTTTTCCTAAGGTGTTCAGTAATATGAACTCAACTTTTTGCCATCTCCTGGTTCTGCTTCTCTTCCCACTTCTTTTCTTGAGACATTCTCCTTCTTTGCTCCTGCTGCCTAAGTCTTGCTTCGTACGTATTTTACTCCCAGTACTTTTTTCTCATTATGAAGCCTGGTCCTGGAAGGGAGCTTTAGGTGGTTATGTCTGAGAGTTGTAGGGACTGGAGGGTACCAGCCCCTTCACATGTTATTGTGGATTCCTTGCATATTTCAGCCTGAACGCACTCACCCTACTCAGGTTCATCAGTTATTCTTTAAGGGACCTGCCAGCTTTCAATGAATCCCTACTGCTAACTTTTGGGGTTCTGAAATTTATCAGATATCCTGTCCTTTCCTTCTGTTTCCTCCTAAACAGATTCTGATACCCCATGAATCTTAGATATCCCTGATTTGTCTCCATCTGTCCAAATTTTGGGACTTCCAGACAGTTTTGTTGTAGAAAAGGTTCACGAATTTTGATATTGTATCCTAGTTTTTCTTCTGTTTTATTTAGAGTTTTGGAAATATTCCTAACGTACATTGCACTTCTTTTATATTGCCAGAATTCACAAGTGTAGTTTGGAGAAATGCACTGTATAAAAAAATGAAGAGTGCCTCCAACCTGGATCGCAGTGTTTTTAGTAGTTTCCATAAGTTGTATATAAGAGAGAACTAGGACAAAGGAATTGTGGAAGTAGTTCTCCAACGCATCATGCTCTCCTTCACTTTGAATTTTTGAACATGCTGTTTCCTCTATCTGAACATCACTTCCATTACCCCTTTTCCTACTTAATCTCTATTTATTCAAGGGCAAATTGTGGAATAATTTCCTTTCGGAAAATGTTTACATTTCAAAAAATGCACTTCTAGCAATTTCCATCGCACCATGGATCTCCTACTATTATTTTGTGTAAATATATCTACATAGCAACAGGACTATTTTAAAAATTTCTAGAATGATGCTTTGGGCCAGAGTTGGAACAACATTCTAGCAAGATTATAGGTCATCACGACATATATATATAGTAGAATAATTTCATTAAGTGTATTTAATTTTTTAACGTAATTTATTTTGCTATCTATTATGTATTAGTGGTTTCTTGTTGGAATTCAGTAAAAGATAAGTATGGTAGATGGATGAAATAAAGGAAGCTAAGTGCTATGATCTTAATGTCTGTGTCACCTCCAAATTCATATATTGAACCCTAATGCCCGATGTGATGGTATTAGGAGGTGAGCTCTTTGAGAGGTGTTTAAGTCGTGAGAGTGGAGCCCTCATGAATGGGATTAGTGCCTTATAAAAGAGGCTCCAGAGAGATCCTGAGTGTCTTCTGTCAAGTGAGGACACAAGAAGTCTGCCCCTGAAACAAAGCCATCAGCCAACCACCTTGGCACCCTGATCTGAGACTTCCAGCCTCCAGAATAGTGAGAAATAAATTTCTGTTGTTTGTCCAGTTTATGATATTTTTTTATAGCAGCTCCAATGGATTAACCTAACATTTTCTATGAATCTACTGTGAGCCAGTTATAGGCATTAAATTTAATCTTCACTTATACTTATTCTCATTTCATGAACATATACATGAGGAAACAGATAAGCAATCAGTTAATTATTTTAACCAATGTCATCTTATTGTAATAGCTAATTCACAATTTTAATCCATATTTACCCAATTCCAGTATTTGTACTTTTTTGACCAAATAATGCTTTCTATTACTGATTACACTTACTGGTCATTCTTCAATGTTAGAATGATATATTAAAGTTAAGAATTGTAACTTTTATCTCTGTATCCCCTGCAACAAGGCATGGCTTAGAAAACATTAGGTGCTGAATGAATTAGAAAATGCATGCGTTAAATTCACAAGAAGAGCCCCACTTGACTGGATATCTCACTATCTATTCTGGTTTATAAGCCTTACTAGCACTTGAGGGCAAAAATGACTTATGGGAAAATCTGCTGGAGGGCAAAAATGACTTATGGGAAAATCTGCTGATTTTCAGGTAAAAAGAATGAATTCTTAGACCTAATTTTGCAAATTTAAAGTCAAGGAAGGAAGCAAATAACACAAACTGCTAAAGGATTTTCCAAATAAATTCAACATGTTAGCCATCTAGATGGCATATAAAATTGATAAATCTCCAGTAACTTTAAGAGATTAAAAGCATATATTTACAGAGCATACCTGTGTATGAAATTGTATATGGTGGACTCTATGGGAAATAAATGTATTATTTTTTGAATACCAAATGCCTTGTGCACTACTTATCTGCCTGTTTTTTCCAATGAAAACTCAAAATCAGCTTTAATAAATATTTGTTTTAATAAAGTAAAACATAAAAATGTGTTTAAGAGTGTGCAATAGCCATCTATCTATCTATCTGTCTATCTATCCAACTATTTATCTAATTCAATGATCTTTATGTGTTAAAATAAAAATATTTTCATGTACCAATAGTGAAAACTATGGACTTGGGTGACAATGATGCGTCACTGTGGGTTCATCAGTTGTAAAAAATATATGCTGCATACAGAGAGACAACCTATACTAGATGTAAGAACATGATAATAAAGGGATCCCTGAAACCCAAGATCAGACAGGCAGATCTACAGTCCCCATAGCAGCATATTCCTCAGGAAACAGACTCTTTATCCCGTGATCCAGATCCACCTTGTATTGTTTCTGCACCTCCTCAGCCTGTTTCTTATAGTTCTCCTTCTGATTCTTCAGGATGCCTTGCCGGGATCTCCACCATACGATCCCTCAGGGGCATATCTTGCAACTCCTGACTTGACGGTGAATCCTGGTGGAACATCTGATAGGTGTCCTTGGAGGTTGTTCAGTCTCTCCATGGAATCTAATCCTCATGGTAAAATAGTTTTCTGGGGGAGACTTCACTTCTTGCACATTTTCCTGAAACTTCTTTTGGCCTTTGATTTAGATTCCTTAGGGGACATCCGATTTCTTGGAATATTGGACTAGTTCAGAGTGGTGTTCCCTGAACTGAGCCATTTTCTCCTCACACTCCTGTTTCTCCTTCTGGAAATCTTGAATATGTTTCAGCTTCATGTTCTCTGGGAACTCCTTGTCTTTCGCCTGGTACACAGTTTGGGGTGTTTTGAGGAGTACTAGGGATACATCTCTTTTAAAAAGTGGGGGTAAGTTGTTAGGGGCTTCTTGGGTAAATCAGAATGTTTCTTCTGTGTGTTGGGGGGTGGGTGTTTTGCTTTTGTGAGGATTTTTAACATGTTCCTTAACTACCAGGACTAATTCTTTTTTTTTTTTTTTTTTTTTTTTTTTTTTTTGCGGTACGCGGGCCTCTCACTGTTGTGACCTCTCCCGTTGCGGAGCACAGTCTCCGGACGCGCAGGCTCAGCGGCCATGGCTCACGGGCCCAGCCGCTCTGCGGCATGTGGGATCTTCCCGGACCAGGGCACGAACCCGTGTCCCCTGCATCGGCAGGCGGACTCTCAACCACTGCGCCACCAGGGAAGCCCCCAGGACTAATTCTTTTAAGGTGCAACAGTTTCTCAAGTTATAAAATGTTTCTAACCATTGGAGTTTACACATTTCTCCAGAAATATCTTTAAAAGCTACTTTTTCCCAGTCCATCAGTGACTGAATTGTTTTGAATGCATGGCTGTGATTGAACAGGGGATTATTCTCCATTTCTTCCAGGAACTTCACAATGTCATCTTTGAACCAATGGTGTTGGCCATTGGGCAACACCATTTCTAGGATTTGGGGCTGCTTACAAGGTCCCAGTTCTGCAAGCACCACCACAAGAGCTCCAACTTCCTCACACTCAAGACTCAGCTGGTGAATTATTTCTTGAGGTTCTGTAGTGTGAGTGATGCCATGTTTCTGCAGAGAAAGGGAAGGAAAGGAACTTTCCTTCTATGCCATGAATGAGATAATCACACCTCATCTGTTATAAGTCAATTCTATAACTTAATTGACTCTTAAAAATAAAATGAAAACCTTCCCAAATTCTAATTTGAAATTTATGTTTTGTTTTCAGATGCATCATCTGTACTCTTTAAAATTCCCCTTGCCTCTCCAGCCTTCATTCCACCCAATTTTACAGGGCTTACCATAAATGGAACTTAACAAAAAAATGAGTCATTCAATCAAGAGGCTTAGAATAAGAGATATAATCAAAGAAAATGGAGGAAAAAGATCAAAATGAAAAGAGAAATGGCTAAAAGGAAAGGACTTTCACTCCATAGTGCACTGAATACTTCCTTTGAATTGTAGGACTGAAGATATAGTGAAGGATCTGGAGATAAAAATGAGACAAACCAAGAAGCTCCTTCTTGTACTCTGTAAAAAGAAAACAAAATACATCCAGCTCTTGAGTTTTTGTGAATTGGATATTATAGATTGAACTTGAACAAATTATCATTTAATATATTCTTGTGGAGATGTGCCTGAAAATGAATGCTTTCTAGTGAACCATACTGTTTCTGCTTTCAAATGACCAGGGTATAATGAACATTATAGAACAATTACAATATTTTTTAGGTATCATATTATATTACAGAATTCTGTATTTCTGTCTTCTGAATTATTCTTCAAATTTAAATTGGTTTTGGCCTTCCCACTGCTAAGGAAATTATACCACCTTATGCTTAGTAGTATTTTATATGTCAGTTTAAATTCTGACAGTCACCATCATGTGAAGTCCCATTTTCTGTTTCCATATCACTTTATGTAGGGTCTTCATCTTCCAGTAGATTGTACTGATCGTCTTAGGGAAATCTCAAAATCAACACTATAAAACAAAATTATGCAGTAGTTATTTTAAACCTCAAACTAATGGAATTTTCTTAGGCTGTAAAGCTGCAGATCAATTACCTCTCTTTTGTTGACATTATCAGTTAGCATTTTATGTCTATTATGTTAGCTACATTTTGGAAAACTTTATCAATCCTGGAATAATATTTGTTTATATTAATTCTTTCATTCATGTATTTGTTCATTGATTCATCCTATACTTCTGTGTATTATGTTATAAGTCTGCATTGGATAGTAGGAATATAGTAGTAAATAATATACTGTCGCTACTGTCTCAGAATTGTCTGTCAAGTAGTAAAAGTGCGAATTTGAGGAAGGTTTGTTGAACATTATGATGAGACGGTATATGCTCAGAGAGTGTGTAATGAGAGGAACTACACTGGTCTGTGTAGTCACGAAAAACTTCCTGGGAAAAATGTTGTTGAGCTGAGATGTGCTTAATGACTAGGATTTAGAGAAATGATAAAGTCTGTCAAACACTTGGTTCTTACCAACTAGGTCAGCTTTGAAGAGAAAACTAAGCACCATTCCTTTTGTTTACTAACCTGATATATATATTACCTCATGCTTTCACCCCAATCTGGTTCAGATACGCAAGTAAAGCACACTGCTTACAATGTAGATGAATCTTGAAAGCATTAAGTGAAAGTAAACAGATATCAAAAGCCACACATTGTGTGATCCAATTTATTTGAAACCATGTAATAGAAAAATCCATGAAGAATAAAACTGGATTAGGGGGTGACTTGGGAGGGGGAGGGGGAATGGGGAGTAAATGTTAATGGTCATTGGTTTATTTTGGGGGTGATGGATATGTCCTAGAATTAGATAGTTATGGTTTCACTTTTTGAATATTACTAAAAGCCACTGAATTATATAGTTTAAATGGGGTGACCTTTATGGTATGTAACTTTTATTTTAATAAAACTATTATTTATGACAGAAGAAAAGCAACTGATTATACTCTATGAAATATTCCATAATAAATTTTTATTACAAGAAAATTTAATTAACAAATTTATACATTCAACATGGTTATGCCATTTTATAAACATATAGTCGTATGTTCCATTAAATTACAATGTGCTCAGAGATAGTCAGATATCATCCTTTGGCCTCAAGTGAGGTTTAGGAAAGCAATTTGTTCAGGCAAGAATTTCATCAATTAAATGGTCATGGAACTTGACTATTCATGGAGACCTAAGGCAAAGGAAAGGCGTCAGCGGGGAGGAGAAGGAGAAAGGAAGGAAACTATATATGAGGGAACCTCTGCAAACATCATAGAAGCTCACAGTTCCATTGTCATAATCCAGAAACACTCCAATCCTACCCAAAGGCCTTTGCACATACTGAATTAAGGGTGGGGAGTTTGTGGACAAAGTATAATGATTGTTCACCTTCATAGAAAATAGCAAAAATGCTTCTTCAGAATCAATAATGATATCAGTATCACTCGTCAAGATATTTTTACAGACTCCCAGAATCCAGTTCGAGGAGTGTGTCACATCCACCTCCCAGTAATGCCTCCCAGAGGTGAAGGCCACAGCTCCCCAGGCCACAAATCTTTCCACAATCTGGGGCTGTCTGGACACGTCGTGATGGTCACCTCCAAACATCACACTTGTACCATCCTCAGAAAGGCTCATATTGTGAATGGTCATTTTCTGACTCAGAACATTATCCACTGCAGAAAGAGCAAAAATGTGGTCAGCAAATGAGATTTCCACAGCCTGAGAGGCAGAGGCTCTCTACCCAATGAGTCTTTTCATTTTCCCTCCTCCAAGGAAATACAAAGCAAAGACAGCAAAGGGAGTTCAGACTAGCTCTTCTATGAAGAGTAAGAGTCATTACTATCTCACCAGCACACAGAAAGACTTCAAATCATACAGAAAAAGAAAAAAAAAAGGGAGATATGAACTCTGTGAAGTCTGATTTAATGTCAACGTCTTGACAGTTTATTTCAGGACTCACCAAAAACATTTTCTTTTTCTTTCATTTAGAAAACTATTCTTGTGTCCTTTGTCTTTAATATGATCTAGCACGTAGATAGCACTTGCTATCATGTGGGTATTTATTGGGCTATGGTCTCTACTTACTACATTTTCAAAGGTCAAAATTTTGATAGAAATCCATCAATGAATAGTTTGGAAGCTTCTAAAAGGATGTTCTGGAAGCTTCTAAAAGGATGTTCTGGCTAACCATGTTCAAATATCCCTTGCCTTTCAGTTGTTCTGAAATTGATCTAATAGCATTACAATTATCCTGCCTAAGCTAATTTTAGTCTTTTCTGTCAATTCTTGCTGATTTTAGAAATAATAAATCTTTTTGTACAATGCATAATAAATGAGCTGGTAATACAGAACAAATTAAAAACCAGCAATGCCATATTTAACTTTATAAGAGTGAAATAAACTGAATAAACACAATATTGATGGTTACTCACAAAAGTAAATATTGTCTCTCTTTATAACCACATGAGCAAGCTGGTTGCTCTCCTCTTGCTCTGCCTATGTCATATGTAACTGAATATATATCTCTAGCTTTGCATTTTCGGTAAACTATAGGTTGCAAAGTTCAGCCTTGATCTTTGTAATACGACTATACAAGCAGGAAAAATGTAACAACTTTGGGAAGTTATGTACTACCTTCATGTCAGAAAAAATAAAATAACAATAAAAGAAGGCTCCTTCCCAAGAAGTTCTAATGAAATGTAGTCCTGCTCACTGAAGGTTGACTCTTACCTCTGAAGCTGTTCAGCATGTCTAGGATTCCAGTGACAGGCCAGGAAGTGAGCTCTGGGTTCACTGGCTGAGGCTTTTGCATCTGTATCAAATCAGTCCTGTAACAAATGACATCAGTTGCATTTCAAGGTCAAAGGCTAATCACAGGACCATTACAAAAAAGCAGTTTTTAATCCAGGATATTTTGTCAGAATTCTCCTATTTTTGGTTAATTGGATATACATTATATTCTACACACTTGGGAATATAAAAAGTTACCATACTTTTTTCTAAATATAAATTACATCAAATTTCAACTCCCCTATTCTTCTCAGACTTTACTCCAGTTTTCAACTTATTGAACTTCATTCACTTCCTCTATTCCAACTCAGGTGATGCAAAGATCCTGGGCATTTTACAGAGAGCAAAAAATTCAGGCAAAGCCTTTGGGACTGCAGTCAGCAAGTAGTCATCAAGGATACGTTCAGTGTCTAAAAGGAAGAGTTCGCTGAGCCCGACGTGTTTGCTCTTATCAGCCCATTAAGGGAATCCAATTCCAGCCTGGCTGCCTTGGTCCTGAAGGTCTAACTTTCCAGTGGGCACCAGGAAGCCATTAGCTCTGAGGTCCTACCTACAAGGGGGCTTGCTGTAATGGAACAGGCTGATTCAGTGCTACTCCTAGGAACAAAATCACAGCCCCTCTTCCTATTAGGGAATTTGCCCCTTTCCTGCCATTTTCACCTTCCAACTCATTAGTGTAGGTGCTTCCTCTGTGATATCTCAGAAAAATCCCTTCCCTAAGTTTTACTGTGGTGAGTCTGGAGAGGATGGGGTGAGTGGGTGGAACAAAGCCCAGAATGTCAGAAAGTTTTCAGGTATATTTGAATTCAGCCAAATGAAAAGGAAACTTCTCAGACCAAGGATCAGAAGGCCTCTAGAATCCTTTTGAAATAAAACAGAAAATAGCCAAAAAGACGATGTTAATAGATCAAAAGATGTACTGTTCGTCATCCATGTGCAAGGGTTCTGCATGTATGGATTCAACCACGGATTGAATCTGTAATTTCTGTTTTATTTTATTTATTTATTTAGTTAGTTAGTTAGTTTACACTAGGTCCTTGTTTGTTATCTATTTTTTTGTTAAATTTATTTTACTTATAGAATAATACATAGATAAATTCTTTTCAAAAAGTTTGAACATTATAGGTAAAGCTAAAGTCTCCCTTGATCACCATTTTTTTTTTTTTTTTTTGCGGTACGCGGGCCTCTCACTGTTGGGGCCTCTCCCGTCGCAGAGCACAGGCTCCGGACGCGCAGGCTCACGGGCAAAGCCGCTCCGCGGCATGTGGGATCTTCCCGGACCGGGGCACGAACCCGTGTCCCCTGAATCGGCAGGCGGACTGTAAACCACTGCGCCACCAGGGAAGCCCTGACCACCATTTTTAATCCTGATCTTCTTCCCTATGGTTTGAGATAACCACTGTGTGTTATTTATTTTAAATATAGCAGTGTGTACATGTCAATCCCAAATTCTAAATCCATCCCTCCCCTACATTCTTCCTCCCTGGTTCTAAATGGAAAATATTCAGAAAAAAAAAAAATTCCTGGAAGTTCCAAAAAGTGAAACTTGAAAATGCCACATACGTGGGAACTATTTACATAGCATTTAATTTACATTTTATTAGGTGTTATAAGTAGTCTAGTAATGACTAAAGTGTATGGGAGCATGCTTATAAGTTATCTGCAAATACTATGGCATTTTCTATAAGGGATAGTGCATCCCGGGATTTAGATTTTGGGGATGGCCTGAAAACAATTCCCCGTGGCACCAAGGAATGACTATCCAACCACTTCATCAAAAAGACAACAACTTTTCCAGAAATCAAAAGTCATTAGCGTACACTCACATTTCCAATACATTTCCCGAGGCCTGCAATGAAAAAAAAAAATCACGTTAATCATGAGAGTTCTGTCCTTTTGCATCTTCTTTACTATTCTTGTTTGTTCAATAAGGTATTGTTTTTCTCATTCTCCTCTAAGGAACAATCAGAGGCTATCTTAATAACAGAACTTAAACTAAAACATGATGAGCTTCCTCAGGGCACATTAAGGAAGGAAGGAAGGAGGCCAGCAAGAGTCTGTGTAATGATGCAACAACATCAGGTTTCCAATGTCAGTCATTTCTCAGTCCTATTCCCAAGGAGAGATCTCACCATTTATGATGACAATTAAAGCAAAACAAGGAACCATATAAAACGAATTATAGAGTACATTGAAATTGACTACCAGTTCTAAAAATTTTACCTAGACAATGGGCAAAACCTCAATGTCTTCAGTAAGTGTGGGATAATAGAGTGACAACGTATTGAGAATTACTCCAAGAAAATTAACTTTCCCCTGGTCACAGAATTTTGCTGATTTTCGATAATCTGTCCGGATAGTACTCCTGATCACACTGAAAAAATTTTGTCCTATGTTAGCTAGTGAAAGGATTAAAAAAAACCTCCCAAAGATTACCAGGCTATGAGAAATAAGGGATTGGACAAGTAAGTTAATGGGAGTCAAGGAGCATCATCCCTTAGCTGAGATAAGAGTATATGCAGGTAACATTTCAATGTCATGGCAACAGTGCCCAGAATAGTACCTCTGTCTCTGAGGATGGAACCTCCCTTCTCACCTGGAGCAGCTCCAAGTCAGGCTTGTGGCACATCTCAGTCAGCTCTCTGTACATTTCTTTCAGACTTTCTTTCTGTTGAGTCATTCTGAATTCACTCTCCCTGAGTTGCTGGAGAGTCTCCTTCGCTTCTTCCTCCAGCGCCTCCAGATGGAGTTGCTCCTGCTTCTGGAGAAACAGGTGGATCATCTGATACTGAACTTTGATCATCACCTTCCTTATGGCCGCATAGTTCTGCAGAGATAGTGGATTCAAAGAATCACTCATCCTCATTCTCAACAGAAAACGTCAAACATTATTTCCTTACTGTCATCGGGAAAGCTCTTGACAAACTTTCTGCCTCACACCTCAAAGGGTCCTTCCTGTCCATCATTTCTATAAGTTTCTCGCCTTTTTTCCTGTTTAAATCAAGCCATCTGAGGGGGTTCCAGTTTTTCTCCCTAGGAGGATTCTTCAGGGTTCTTACTCCATCAATTATTTCCTCTCTTACCCAAATCTTGTTTTTTCTTGTTCCTTTCCCTGATTTTTCTAAATATTCTTTTATTAGGTAAACCCCATACTGTGCATCTTTAAAAATATGCACTAATTCTCCTCTAGGTACTGCTGTATTCCTCTCCTCACCTTCACAGACACACTTAGCACAATGTTGTCTTATACTCCATGTCTGAGAAGGTTTATTCAAATCTTCAAAATGTGGCCTAGGAATACGTTTCATGCCTTGGTTTTCCCATATACTAGCACTCTTTGAACTAGTTTGTATTGGTCTGTTATAATTGTGATTACTGATGATAGGTCATTTGAAACCACTACTCTTTCCAAGGAAAAGACCACTATCCTTTACCTGGTAATTTGAATTTTGCTAAAAGTCTAAGCCAGGATTATATCTGTCTCCATGCAAACAAATAGAATATTTTAATTCTTACCTCTAACAACTGAGTTTTGTTAGCTTCTTGATTCAGACTGTTTTGCATTTCTTGTGTCATTTTCCTTAAAGAGTCCATTCTCTTCAGAAGTTTCTCCTGCAAAATAACCATGAGCTTTAGCGACACAGATGATACCATAAATTCCATCCCCTTATGTATGAGCAAAGGCAGTCATTTAGAGCAGGTGTCCCCAACCCACCGGGCCGAAGACCGCTACCAGTCCACAGCCTGTTAGGAACGGGGCCGCACAGCAGGAGGTGAGAGGGGGGCGAGCAAGTGAAGCTTCATCTGCCACTCCTTATGGCTCCCCATGGCTCCCCATGGTTCGCATTACCACCGGAACCATCCCCCCAACCTCTCCCTGCCCCCATTCATGGAAAAATTGTCTTCCACGAAACTGGTCGCTGGTGCCAAAAAGGATGGGGACCACTGGTTTAGAAAATAGAAATCTTGAGTTTGAATGATGTGGTCAGATTTTTCCACATTAATCTAATTTGATTCTAATATGTTGAATATCAAAGTGACAGAAACATATAATGAAGAATTGGGGTGGGGGGACTTCCCTTGTGGCGCAGTAGTTAAGAATCTGCCTGCCAATGTAGGGGACACAGGTTTGAGCTCTGGTCCTGGAAGATCCCAAATGCTGCAGAGCAACTAAGCCTGTGTGCTCTAGTGAGCCTATGCTCTAGACCCCATGAGCCACAACTACTGAGCTCGCGTGCCACAAGTACTGAAGCCTGAGTGCCTAGAGCCCATGCTCCACAACAAGAAAAGCTACTGCAATGAGAAGCCTGTGCACCACAGCAAAGAGTAGCCCCCGCTCACTACAACTAGAGAAAGCCCACACGCAGCACAAAGACCCAATGCATCCAAAAATAAATCAATTAATTAAAAATTTAAAAAAGAAAGAAAGAATTGGGGAAACTTTATAGATAATGGAATCTCTCATTTCCATGAGAGAAATGAAATTTCTCATTTCCTAAGAAATTGAGACTCAGATTTTTATATAACTTGACTAAGAATGCGTCAAGCTCACATCAGAAGCCAGTGTGCCTTGTGCTACCACACGCCCCAGGATACAGCAGTTCCACATGTTTGGACAATTGGGCAACAACATTAAAATGATACACGACCTACACTGAAAAATCTCCACCTCGACCATCTCCATCCCCATCAACTTCATTATTATCCTCATCTTTCTCTCTGATTTAGGAGCCTGTAGGTTCCTAACTGCTTTAGAAGCATCACCTACCCGGTATTCCTCAGCAGCCCATTGTATTGGACTGTGGCTGTGAGCTGCATGCTCTGGGGACTCAGAGCAGGGGCCACAGAGCAGGGTCTTGTCAACCTCACAGAAGAGTCCTTTGGCTTCTTTGTGTGTCAAGCAGATCTGCGCCTCCAAGCTGTTGGTTTGTTTAGCTGTGTCCTGTCTGGCGAGGGAAGCCAGCCTCTTGAGTACAATATTGGTTTGGAAATCTGGCTTCTCTGATAGTCCCCTGCACTCAGGGCAGCTCTTTGGAGTCTGGTCTTCCTCCCAGCAGAGGTACAGGCAGGGACGGCAAAAGCTGTGCCCACAGTCTATGGTGACGGGGTCTATGAAGTAGTTCATACAGATGGAGCAGGTTAGTTCATTCTGGAAGGCTTGCAATGTGTCTGAATCCATGTTTCTGAAAATTCAAGACAGAATTAGAGAGGATAAGAGAGAAAGTCTTTCTTCTGCCCTGATAAGGGAAAGTAAAGCCTTTGGACAAAGTCCTGTCTGTTTGAACTCTATCTAATTTACCTATATGCTTACCCTCAGTACAAACCTAGAAATGGTGAATACAGACAGGTTCATGCTGATACAAATGATAAAATTAGATAAGAGAGTCCCTAGCAACTTTTTTGTTTAAAATAAACCATGTTCTCAGTCATACCTAAATTACATGGATGTGCTTAAAGCTTAGACCAGCGGGTAAATGGTGACTCCAGAGTTACTTTTATTAGCTGATTGGTACAGAAGCACATATATAATCTCAATCTGTCTGTCTCTCTCTCTCTCCATGACTCCATGACTGGAACCCATACTTGCACACACTTTGTCTCTATGCTAATGTTCTCTATGTCTCCTGTCTCTGAACTGACAGATGTGCTTTTCTAAAGACAAATAAAATTGTTTAGAATAATTTAAACTTAATATAATCAATGTTGGCTTTACCTTTGGCATCTTAAAACTATAAACATTTCAGTGTTTGCTTCCAACTTAAATAGCAAAACTCCTCCTTTCAAGACAAAAAAGGAAAAAATTATGTTATTTCTAGTTCAGCAACACAATTTTTCCTGGAGTCAGTTCAGATCATCAGAGCACTTCACATTTTTAACTAGTGAATGTTCAAGCTACAACAGTAATGAGTAAAAATTAATCAGTTGTTTTTTAAAACCAAAGAAAAAATTTGAATATACATGAGGATTTTCTCTCTACACTAGAAATTCCAAAGATATAGTTAATGGAAGCAACATCATATTCTCTTTGTTTCTGATATTTCCCTATTTGACCAATGCCACTTCTTGGGAGTCCCTATCAGTTCATTGGATCTATCCTGAACACTTTTCAAATCTACACTGCAAACTGAAGGCTTTAAAAATACAGCGCCTTTATTCTGGCATGGACATATATACACTACCAAATGCAAAACTGATAGCTAGTGGGAAGCAGCCGCATGGCACAGGTTTATCAGCTCGGTGCTTTGTGACCACATAGAGGGGTGGGATAGGAAGGGTGGGAGGGAGACGCAAGAGGGAGGAGATATGGGGATATATGTATGTATATAGCTGACTCACTTTGTTATACAGCAGAAACTAACACACCATTGTAAAGCAATTATACTCCAATAAAGATATTTAAATAAAAATATATATATAGTGCATATGAACTTTACAAGAAGATATTCTAATTCATTCAACACATTTAACTCTTATGTTCATCTGTATAAAGGCTATGAAATGTATACATTATGTTGAACATTTTAGGTGTTCTATGCGTTTCATAAATACATATGTCTGTAGAAATCTCATTTAAGACCTAAAAACATCTAATAACATGTAAGGTAATGGAATAAAAATGATTACATATGTTAATATTACAAATATCAATATATTACAATTGCTCTAGTTACAGATATTTTAAATATTAAGGTCATTTAAAAAAACTAAGACAACTACTTGTTTGCTTGGACAAAACCCAAGCAGGCTAATAAGTAAATGGAAAGGATTTGGATGAGAGAAAATAGGCATGAAGATATTTACAATCAATTCCTTACTTACCAGAGTCCACTGTGAGTGGTCTTACTTCTGGAAGGCTGCACGTCCTGGAAATCTGTGGATATCAGGGTCAACAAGAACTGTCCAACACCTGGTAGCTGCACTTTCCCTCAGTCCCCCTGAGAGAAGCAGTCACCCCTGGACAAAGTTGCCTTTTAAAGGGTTAGACTCTCCTGAGGCCACACCTACTTCTTGAGATTGGATAATAGCTTCAAAGGGAAGTGGAAAATACTGATGTTTACTCAGAAAGGTGTGAAAATGGTTGATTGGGTTTTCGGTATATAGAAAACCCAATCTTAGGGGGTTGAGAGCCTAAAAGAATATAGACTTCTTTTGGGGTAAATATAAAAAAAAAATTGGTGAAAACTTTTAAACAAAATACTTTATATATGTTATATATACATACATAATAATATACATCAATGTATATGTTTCTATTAATATGAATATAATATAGTAATTATTTATACCATAATTATGTGAGTAATTATATTTAATACAATGCATAAAGATGACTGTTTTTTATTGGGGTATAATTGACATATAACCTCATATAACTTTCAGGTATATAACATAATGATTTGCTATTTGCATCTATTGTGAAATGATCACCATATTAGTTAACATTCATCACAGCATGTAGTTAAAAATTATTTCTTTTGTTATGAGAACTTTTAAGATCTACTCTCCTAACAACTTTTAAATATGCATTACAGTATTATTATCTGTAGTTACTATGCTGTACATACTGTAGAATATTATTATTATTTTTTTTTTATATACTTTTTTTTTTTTTTTTTTTTTTGCTTTACGCGGGCCTCTCACTGTTGTGGCCTCTCCCGTTGCAGAGCACAGGCTCCGGACACGCAGGCTCAGCGGCCATGGCTCACGGCCCCAGCTGCTCTGCAGCATGTGGGATCTTCCCGGACCGGGGCACGAACCCGTGTCTCCTGCATCGGCAGGCGGACTCTCAACCACTGCGCCACCAGGGAAGCCCTAGAATATTATTTTTAACAGAAGTGCCATACTACCTGTATTTTGCTGACACCTATCACAGTTTATCAAATTACCAATGCTTACATACATGTTATTTCACTAAATTATCTATTGTTTGTTAATTGAAGCACTACTTATAAAAAAATATGGGAGCTTCCCTGGTGGCGCAGTGGTTGAGAGTCCGCCTACCGATGCAGGGGACACGGGTTCGTGCCCCGGTCCGGGAAGATCCCACATGCCACGGAGCGGCTGGGCCCGTGAGCCATGGCCGCTGAGCCTGCGCGTCTGGAGCCTGTGCTCCACAACGGGAGAGGCCACAACAGTGAGAGGCCCGTGTACTGCAAAAAAAAAAAAAAAAAAAAACATATATATATATATATATATATATATATATATATATATAAAAATTGACCTTGCTAGAAATTTTTAAAGTGAAAATATAAAGATCAATAGTTTTTGAATTTTATTTTATTTTTTTAAACAGCAGGTTCTTATTAGTCATCCATTTTATACACATCAGTGCACACATGTCAATCCCAATCTCCCAATTCATCACACCACCACCCACACCCGCAGCCACTTTCCACCCTTGGTGTCCATACGTTTGTTCTCTATGTCTGCATCTCTATTTCTGCCTTGCAAACCAGTTCATCTATACCATTTTTCTAGATTCCACGTATATGCATTAATGTATGATATTTGTTTTTCTCTTTCTGACTTACTTCACTCTGTATGACAGTCTCTAGGTCCATACGCGTCTCTACAAATGACCCAATTTAGTTCCTTTTTATAGCTGAGTAATATTCCATTGTATATATGTACCCCATCTTATTTATCCATTCGTCTGTCAATGGGCATTTAGGTTGCTTCCATGACCTGGCTATTGTAAATAGTGCTGCAATGAACACTGGGGTGCATGTGTCTTTTTGAATTATGCTTTTCTCTAGGTATAAGCCCAGTAGTGGGATTTCTGGGTCACATGGTAATTCTATTTTTAGTTTTTTAAGGAACCTCCATACTGCTCTCCATAGTGGCTGTATCAATTTACATTCCCACCAACAGTGCAAGAGAGCTCCCTTTTCTCCACACCCTTTCCAGCATTTGTTTGTAGATTTTCTGATGATGCCCATTCTAACTGGTGTGATGTGATACCTCATTGTAGTTTTGATTTACATTTCTCTAATAATTAGTGATGTTGAGCAGCTTTTCATTTACTTCTTGGTCACCTGTATGTCTTCTTTGGAGAAATGTCTATTTAGGTCTTCTGCCCATTTTTGTATTGGGTTGCTTGTTTCTTTAATATTGAGCTGTTTATATATTTTGGAGATTAATCCTTTGTCCATTGATTTGTTTGCAAATATTTTCTCCCATTCTGAGGGTTGTCTTTTCATCTTGTTTATAGTTTCCTTTGCTGTGCAAAAGCTTTTAAGTTTCATTAGGTCACATTTGCTTATTTTTGTTTTTATTTCCATTACTCTAGGAGATGGATCAAAAAAGATCTTGCTGTGATTGATGTCAAAAAGTGTTCATCCTATGTTTTCCTCTAAGAGCTTTAGAGTATCCAATCTTACATTTAGATCTCTAATCCATTTTGAGTTTATTTTTGTGTATGGTGTTAGGAAGTGTTCTAATTTCATTCTCCTACATGTAGCTGTCCAGTTTTCCCAGCACCACTTATTGAAGAGGCTGTCTTTTCCCCATTGTATATCCTTCCCTCCTTTGTCATAGATGAGTTGACCATAGGTGCGTGGGTTTATCTCTGGGCTTTCTACCCTATTCCATGGATCTATATTTCTGTTTTTGTGCCAGTACCATATTGTCTTGATTACTGTAGCTGTGTAGTATAGTCTGAAGTCAGGGAGTCCGATTCCTCCAGCTCTGTTTTTTTCCCTTAAGACCGATTTCGCTATATGGGATCTTTTGTGTCTCCATACAAATTTTAAAATTTTTTGTTCTAGTTCTGTAAAAATGCCATTGGTAATTTGATAGGGATGGCATTGAATCTAGATTGCTTTGGGTAGTATAGTCATTTTCACAATATTGATTCTTCAAATCCAAGAACATGGTATACCTCTCTGTTTGTATCATCTTTGATTTCTTTCATCAGTGTCTTATAGTTTTCTGCAGACAGGTCTTTTTTCTCTTTAGGTATGTTTATTCCTAGATATTTTATTTTTTTGTTGCAATGGTAGATGGGAGTGTTTCCTTAATTTCTCTTTCAGATTTCTCATAATTAGTGTATAGGAATGAAAGAGATTTCTGTGTATTAATTTTGTTTCCTGCTACTTTACCAAATTCATTGATTAGCTCTAGTAGTTTTCTCGTGGCATCTTTTGGATTCTCTACATATAGTATCATATCATCTGCAAACAGTGACAGTTTTACTTCTTTTCCAAGTTGTATCCTTTTATTTCTTTTTCTTCTCTGATTGCTGTGGCTAAAACTTCCAAAACTATGTTGAATAATAGTGGCAAGAGTAGACATCCTTGTCTTGCTCCTGATCTTAGAGGAAATGCTTTCAATTTTTCATGATTGAGAATGATGTTTGCTGTGGGTTTGTCATATTTGGCCTTTATTATGTTGAGGTAGCTTCCCTTTATACCCACTTTCTGGAGAGTTTGTATCATAAATGGGTGTTGAATTTTCTTGAAAGCTTTTTCTGCATCTATTGAGATGATCATGGTTTTTATTCTTCAATTTGTTAATATGGTGTATCATGTTGATTGATTTGCATATATTGAATAATCCTTGCATCCCTGGGATAAATCCCATTTGATCATGGTGTATGATCTCTTTAATGTGCTGTTGGATTCTGCTTGCTAGTATTTTGTTGAGGATTTTTGCATCTATATTCATCAGTGATATTGGTCTGTAGTTTCCTTTTTTTGTAGTATCTTTGTCTGGTTTTGCTATCACAGTGACGGTAGCCTCATAGAATGAGTTTGGGAGTGTTCCTTCCTATGCAATTTTTTGGAAGAGTTTGAGAAGGATAGGTGTTTGCTCTTCTCTAAATGTTGGATTGAATTCACCTGTGAAGCCATTTGTCCTGGACTTCTGTTTGTTGGAAGATTTTTAATCACAGTTTTAATATCATTACTTGTGATTTTTCTGCTCATATTTTCTATTTCCTCCTGTTTCAGTCTTGGAAGGTTAAACCTTTCTAAAAATGTGTCCATTTCTTCCAGGTTGTCCCTTTTATTGGCATAAAGTTGCTTGTAGTAGTCTCTTAGGATGCTTTGTATTTCTGCGGTATCTGTTGTAACTTCTCCTTTTTCATTTCTAATTTTGATTTGAGTCCTCTCCCTCTTTTTCTTGATGAATCTGGCTAATGGTTTATCAATTTTGTTTATCTTCTCATTAGAGGAGGAAGATGGCAGAAGAGTAAGATGCGGAGATCACCTTCCTCCACACAGATACATCAGAAATACTTCTACACATGGAACTGCTCCTATAGAACACCCACTGATCACTGGCAGAAGACCTCAGACCTCCCAAAAGGCAAGAAACTCCCCAAGTACCTGGGTAGGGCAAAAGAAAAAAGAAAAAACAGAGACTAAAGAATAGGGATGGGACCTGCACCAGTGGGAGGGAGCTGTGAAGGAGGAAAAGTTTCCACACACTAGGAAGGCCCTTCGCAGGCGGAGACTGCGGGTGACGGAGAGAGGAAGCTTCGGAGCCTCGGAGGAGAGCGCAGCAACAGGGGTGCGGAGGGCAAAGCGGAGAGATTTCCGCACAGAGGATCGGTGCCGACCAGCACTCACCAGCCAGAGAGGCTTATCTGCTCACACGTGGGGACGGGCGGGGCTGGGAGATGAGGCTCAGGCTTCGGTTGGAGCTCAGGGAGAGAGGGAGTCCAGGAAAAAGTCTGGACCTGCCGAAGAGGCAAGAGATTTTTTCTTCCCTCTTTGTTTCCTGGTGTGCGAGGAGAGGGGATTAAGAGCGCTGCTTAAAGAAGCTCCAGAGACGGGCGAGAGCTGCGGCTAACAGCGAGGACCCCAGAGACGGGCATGAGACGCTAAGGCTGCTGCTGCCACCACCAAGAAGCCTGTGTGCAAGCACAGGTCACTCTCCAAGACCACAAGTTATAATGTGAATCAACTCCAGGTAACAAATTGTCTCTTATAAAATGAATAAATGCAATAATCTCTTCTAAACTGGACTAAGGGTGCCCTATTTGTGTTTCTGAGAGACCATAATATTTTTGCTCTTTTTTTTCCCCAGAGTTTTTGATTTACATATAACTCTGAGTTGTCAATCAACAAGTTTAAATATTTATTTAAACTTGTTGAAATTTATTTAAAGATACGTCTATAAACTAAAGGTGTTAAAGATATGTAAAGTATTGCATTTCACTACCTGTGTTCTCAATTGATTCAACACAATCATCCAATCTATATGAAACACTTACTTTTGCCTTTCACGTATGGTAGGTGAACCAAAACAAGATAGCTGAGCCTTCTCCCCCAGAAAACTTATTGTATAGTTAGAAAGATAAGGCAAACACAAAACAATTTTTCAAAACATTAATCACAAGATTTAATAAAATACAACTGAAATGCTTAATGCAAAAAAGATTTAAAGAATAAAATAATAATAAAATTTTTATGGAAATATAATCTGAACCATATATGTATTTTTAAACTTCTTAGTGTCCACATCATAAAAGGTAATTTAAAACATTTGAAATGAATTTCAATAATATACTTAAATATATTCAAAAATTATCATTAAAAATATAAATAATATTGAAAATATTAATGAGCTATTTTACATTCTTTTTTCTATACTAAGTTTTTGATGTCCAGCATGCATTTCATATTGACAGCACAGCTCAATTCAAACTAGTCACATTTCAAGAGCTTGATATCTACATGTGGCTACCCTATTAGGCATTATGGAATTAGACAAACCACCTATTACATGGGAGACACATTGTTTTCAAATCCTCAGGTGACAGAACAATTTCAAGCAGTCTTAGGAAAAGAGGGTGGATTGGAACCCACTATCTCCAAATTCCATAGCAATAGATGAGCATTATAAACAGTCTCATGATAATTTTAGAGGAAAAGTTGTCAAAATCAGCCAGTCTGTTTGCTTTGTAAGAGAGGACTAATTGGCATCTGTACTTGGCATCTTAATGTCCACCAGTGAAGTTCTTTATTTTCTGGATACTGTGAATTGTATTCTTTAGGCCTTTTGTAGAATTTCCAAAGACTAGACTTTTCTTAGGATATTGTACGTTAGAGAAGATTAGGTTATCTTAGGTGTAAACACAAGCTCAAATCATTTTGATTGGATTTACACAATGGCCTAATTTATTTTTAAGGAAACATCTACATGTTCCTGCAGTCCTCAATCCAAGGGACAGTGATTGCTCCATATATCTGTAATTCTTATATTCTGTTTTTTTAAAAATAATTATTTATTTATTTGGCTGTGCCAGGTCTTAGTTGAGGCACACAGGACCTTCCTTGCAACACGCGGGCTCTTAGTTGCGGCACGTGGGGTCTAGTTCCCTGACCAGCGGTCGAACCCGGGCCCCCTGCATTGGGAGTGTGGAGTCTTAGCCACTGGACCACCAGGGAAGTACCTGTAATTCTTATATTCTTTAAACTTCTTTTCACCTTTTACTAGACAATACTTCATTGCTCCAATGCTATTGTAATTAATTATTCTTTACGTTAACTTTCTCTGTTTATGTTTCTGTGTGGTTTCTCTGTCTTGACTAAATGCTAATGCATAAGTGTTATATCAATGCAAGGGAATGCTCTGTGTCAGTGGACTCTAATGACCTACAGCCACAATAATACATGGATGAAATGTCAAAAGTGAGTGAAAAAATCAAGTCCTAGAAAAATATACATGGTACAATTTTATTTATAAAAATTCTAAAAATACACAACAAATAACAGACTGATGTTTTCTACACGTGCAGTGACAGGAGTAGTTTTGTAAGTGCTGAATTAGACATGACTCTCTGATAATGCCACATAAGTGTATTAAAATTTTACTCTGTTCTTAATTTCAACACTTAGTCCAACTTCAGAATAACTTTCTATAATTACAGAATAAAAATCATCCATCTTCCTTATTCGATATATATGGAGAAGAAAAAAGAATGCCAAGGTGGATATATGTATCTATCTGTATCTATATATGTACATAACTTTATTTTTCAGTTTATCAGTACATCCAACATGATTCTTTCTGAGTGATACATCATACTAATTCAACGTGTTCCCCAAAGAAACTTCTTAGGCTACTTCTCTCAGAGTCCCTGCTGCAGCCTGCACGGTGAAGGCTGCAATAGAAATGTGTCTCTTCACTTCTTCCCAGGCCTTGGAAGGATCCACCTTGCTTTCAATATCAAACAGAGCATCGAAGATCCCTGGGAATGACTCCCCCATATACTTGTTGTGGCTGCTTGGAGCATAGATGACATGTCTGTTGATAAAAATAGTTTGCTATCAGTTGCTCGAATTATATATACAAGGGAAAAAACAGGGACATTCTACAATTCGTGGATTGTATAATTCTAATTGCTACTTGTCAACTAAATTTACAAGTTCAATCTCCAAAGACTAGTCTATGAAATATGTGGCAATTAATTATATTTTGACTTTAGACAGATGACTTAAAGTGTCTCAGAGCAACAAAAATGATGACAATGATAGCAACAACAGCTTGTCACCTACTATGGATCACGCTTGGCATTCAATTATTTACCTATCATTTTTCTAATCCTTGAAAATAAACTCTACAGAGTTGAGATTATCATTTCAAAGAGGAGGAAATTGAGGTCTGGGCGATGAAGTGATCACTCTCAAGGCACACTGCAAGAAGTGATGACTTCAAAATACCACTCTATCCTCTGAAATGTAGCACAACTGTGATTATAGGGTTTAATTTGTGACCAGACAACCTATCATTGTGTTTTCCTCCTATTTAAAAAAGAAGTCATGTTATAATACCTAGTGTCAAGCATGAAGAATCATTCAAAACAGTTTTAAAACATTCAACATGACCTAGGAAGAAGGTGATGTTTTTACTGAAGGAGCTTAGCCAGTGCATGTAACAGCCCTGGAAGAGAAGGACAAGTTCCACAGTAAAGAGGTAAAGAAGGAAAGGAAAATGATTATGCCACTAAGGGGGATCCATTCACCCTGTTTGGATGATGCCCTTATGCCCAATTCCAATTCTTTCATAGATAATCCCTAAACAGAAAGATGAGGTCGTTTCTGGCTGGTCAATGATCTAATTCTTTCTGAATACTTAGTAAGATCAACCTGGGGACAGTTGGTGTTTATGAGAAATAATTATAATTGTCAAAAATTAGAAAAAAACTAAATGTCAACATTAAGAGATAGAGTAAATAAATATATATCTTTATTATGCCTTATGTATATGCATAAATATACATATATTCAAAATAAAATGAGAGGGGCTAAAATTATGTATACCAAAGGACAAACATGATTTTATATCTGACAAGTAGAGTTGGGGAGATTTTTATTTTCTACTTCTGACTTCCTGGGTTTTCTAAATTTCCTGCAATGAACATATACTCTTTTATACATAGAAACAAAAAAGATAATAAAATAAAGATCTGTAGTAATCATATTACATTATATAAATAAATAATATATTTATCATTTACTACATATATTTTGGAATTTTTTATATGCTTGCAAGAAATCAACTATATTTTTCCCACAGGGCAAAAAATAAGAAAAAAATTATATTAAAATAAAGAGTCATATTTTTACCCTTACCTATAGAAAGGCCTGTCTGGTAATCCTAAAGGATCAATAAATGCTCGTTCCAAAAACATCAGTTGATCATTCATAATTCTTAATAATATTGGGCTGGAAAAGGAAAGGAATACAGTTGTAGCTTCATGAAAATATGTGCACTACTCAGCAAACTAAAAATTCAAAACAAAACTAAACACAGCTAATATATTTTAACTTCCTATAACATGCAAATTAAGAACAGTAGCATGCATAGTTACATTTTTTTAAATCCTACAAAATACTACTCTGCTGAGGCTTATAAAAGGACTGAAAAAGTTCAATGTGCCCATGGAAAAAATATATAGTAATTTTTATTTATATTGAAATAATTAATTGATAAACCTAGGTATTCAAATACAGGCAAGACTTTTTTTTTTTTTTTTTTCCGGTACGTGGGCCTCTCACCGCTGTGGCCTCTCCCGTTGCGGAGCACAGGCTCCGGACGCCCAGGCTCAGCGGCCACGGCTCACGGACCCAGCCGCTCCACGGCATGTGGGATCTTCCCGGACTGGGGCACGAACCCGCGTCCCCTGCATCGGCAGGCGGACTCTCAACCACTGCGCCACCAGGGAAGCCCCAGGCAAGACTTTTTTCATCTTAAGTCTCATAAACATCTGTTCATAGAAGTCATTTCAATATTGAAATGGAATAGTCTATTAATGTTTAGTAGGGTACCTGGGGAATTATACATATTTACCAAATGACAGCTAATAATATTTTTATTATTATTTTTAAAGATAAACCTATCATGAACAAAAGGGGTGGTGCTTATTTCACCCTTTCAACAATATTTGAATGCCTGTTATGTATCAGACACTTCTGGCTTTCACAGAGCTCACATTCCAAAGTGTGCGGTACAGCGTTACTATAATAAAAATGACTCAATACAACTGAAAATTTACCAGCAAGCCTGGAGTAGGGCAACAACGTTATTAAATTCAACCTATTAAGTCTGTCATAATGAGAAATAACCATTACCATAAGGAATCATAAATTACTTTATATAAAAATTTATCTTAGTTTTGTTATTTTTTAGATTTAATAATAAAACAATGTGCCCATTACTATTCTGAATGTTTATAAAATTTGTTCTTTTTAATCTTCAGAGCAGTCCTCCAAGTTATGCAGGATAATAGCCCCGTTCCACAGATGAGATACTCAGATTCAGTAGATAAATGACTTGCCCAGGTTCACAACTAGAAAGTTTTAGAGTGAGTGGTAGCTCAGTACTATTCCTTCAACTGTACTGTGTTGACAACAGGAAGACAGACTAATTAAAGGTCCCACAGATTGGATTTGAGCTATTTTCAACATTCATTTATTTAGCATCAAGGACTCAGGTTTTGCGATAGTATAAAGCTAAACTGGGCATACACTTTACCTGTGAGCAGTTCTCATAAACTAACAAAGGCGGCAACTGAATGAACCATAATTTCAATAAGACGCTACAGGTTTCTGAACCAAATTCATAAAGCATTGCTACAAACACAAAAATTCATGTGGTTACGCACACACCCCATTTGGATGTTCCTTGTACAGAGCAGGGTTCAATCTGAAATATCCCTGGGAGGTAAATGCTCACAGCACCAGATGTATGTAAACAGGATCTATTTCCACCAGAAGCAGGCTGGCCTCCCTAGGGTTGGAGGAGGTAGGTCTTGAGGTTGAATACTATGTGAGCATAAAAGTACCAGGGAGTCAACACTCTGTACCCTTTGATGGGTTAAGGGATTGATTTAAGAAAAGCAGGATTCAAGAAGTGTCTCTTCCTCACATTTCAAAGTTTTGGTTGAGAAATTCAACATCTACTTTAATTTACTTTAGCCAGCATTTACTCATATTATGTACAAAGCATGGCTCCAGGTGTTTCAGGATATGTACCTTAACTATCATTTAGAGATGGTAAGACAAATACAGAAATACTCAAGGAAGTGAAAGCTCAGTGTCCTGGATTACCATACCATGCCAACAGCAGTTCTCCACAAGGAAGAAACGTCATTTATTTAATGATAGAAAATCAGCTTAATAGACTATATGGTGCTTGGCATTTCTCTAAAATTTATTTATAATTGTTGATTTTTTACTCACATAAAAAATTTGGAAAGAATTGTAAAGTATAAGAAAAAAAAATCTTCCTATTCACCCAAGGATAACATGATTATCATACTAATTGGTTTTCTGTAAGATTTTCTCTATATTCAATAAAATATTGTATATGTACAATCTTATGACCTTTTTGTTTGCTTAACATTTTATTACAAATATCTTATTATACTTCCTTTATAACCATCAGTGTTAATCTTTACAAAATGTTTAAATGGGTGGACATCTGATTGTTTAGTAATTTCTGTCCTCATAGGTATGAAGGTTGTTTTGAATTATCTGGTATTATAATTTGTAACTTTCTCTGAGAAGCCATTTTATTCCCTCAAATTTGAAACTCTTTCCTGAAGAAAAAAATTCAAGAAATAGAAATACTATGGCAAAGTGTAAGAACCCTGTCATGGCCCTAGAAACTTTAACAATATGTATTTATGATTTTTAATAGTTTAAAGCAATTCACAATGCTATCAGAAAAACATGAGAGCATCTGCTTCAGTGTACTGACTGTAGCAATGTGTACAAACAAGTTTTAAATTGCTACTCATTTGGTATGAAAATAGTATGACATTATTTTCATTTGTATTTTTGAATTATTAGTAAATTGAATACTACATTATTTTCATTTGTATTTTTGAATTATTAGTAAATTTGAATTTTTTTATCTGTTTCTGCACAGGTGGTATCTTCTTTTTGAATGATTTCTCTTGATGATTAGTACCAATATTTCCAACTTTGTTCTTTTGATTTTCTTATCAATTTTCAAAAAAAAAAAAGTATTTTTATTATATCTATATTACCCCCCTGTCCATATTTTCTGGAAAAGAGTTTTTCCAGTCTTTTATCTTTGATTTGCAGTATCAGTTTCCATATTATTAACCATTTTAATATTCTCAAATCTGATTGCATTGTTATTTCTAAACTTGGAATCTCACCTCCAAGATATTTCAATTTTTACTAAAAATTTCTTCTATCCCTGTTGTTTATTTTTGCATAGAATGTGAAGTGAGATTTTGAATTCACTTTTTTATCAATTCCTGAAAGAGCTTATACAATATTATTGTTGAATACCTTTCTTTCTCATTTGACTTTAATGTATCCTTCATTACAAATACATCCTTGTATATCATTGGTCTATTTTTTGTTCTGTCTGCTCTTTGTCTTTCTATGTATTCCTGCATCAGGCTCTAAGGATTTGATATTTGTATCGTCACAATATTTTTAATATATAGTAGATATTCACTCTCAAAATTCTACCTTTAAAGAATTGTCCCTAACATTCTCTTTTTCTCCAGTCTTAAAATTTTGTTCATATTATGTTTTACTTTTGTGATTTTACAAAAATTAATCCCAAATGCTTAACATCTGGAAAAAAACTAATGGCTTTACCTTATTTGCTAGTCTGGATATAGAGAATTTTTCTAGGTGGAAGTGGAGATTAGGAGCTCTTTGTGTGGGTAATGACATTAAGAAAAGGGAGGAAGAAGGTGTGTTTTGGGAATAGGAGAGCTTGGTTGAAGTATGATTTACAGATGTTGAAAGAACAGGAGATAAAACTGGAAAAAGATGGGGACACACAGTGGAGGACCTTCAATGTTAAGGCGGAAATTTTGTAACTACCACTCAGTTGGTAGTAAAGAAGGTACCAGCATTTCTCAACAGCACATATGCCACTCAGAATGTCAAAAATATCTCTTTGAGAGATATTGCAGCCCTGTATAGCCTGTTAGAATGAAGAGAAAGAAAGCAGAAAAAAACTTTCCAAAGATACTTCAACAACAAAGATGTCAGCTAGTATTTCTTTTTCATTATATCTATTACATGCAAAACTTATATCTATATATATACAACGTACTTGTTTTTGTCCAAGTCTTGCAGTCTCTCACTGAAGTTAGAAGCAATTTCTGTAAAATTCTTCACTGCAGAAAATAGTGATTCTGAAATAGAAATGAGGACCTAATGGCACTGTTCTATAGTTTAAGCAAAGGAAACAATATAGAAGGTTGTTCTCTTTTGTATTTAACAAGGTATTTATACTTTGTATATTGCAAGACAGGCATCAATGAAATGGAAGATACATTTATATGCATAAAATATTTGATCATATGGAATAGCAATAAGTAATAAATGGGCCTGAGTTAGATCATTACATTTTAGAGATTAATAGAAACATACAGACTGTGAATTTTGAAAAAGGAAGGGTATCATACCAAATGACACATTGTATGTTTTCATTTCTTGTGGATGTTTCATTGAAATATTGTAGATTTTATCAGCATACTTTCTTAAAACGACAGCATAATCTCGACAGTCAAAAGGGAGCACTATGGAATTGGCTAGTTCGAAGACGATTCCTCCTCGAACCTGAGCCACAGCAAGGTGATACTTAAAAGCTGGATCATAAAACTTTTCCACTAATTCATATGTTTCATAGACACTGTGATACAGTGGATAGCTGCTGAATTTGTTTGTTGCCTACAAAAAAACCAAAAAAACAAAATATATCTCTCATGAGATAACTTATATAAAATGCATAGTATCATAGATACTGTTAATATTAGTAAGACTGTTTCTGTCAGCAATGAATAAAGGAAAGTATTTAAGTACCTCAATAAGCCACTTACTAAAGGGTTAATATAATATTAAAACCCACCCCAGGTTTTCACCAGTTAAAAAGTATGTGTATATAACATAAACAATACTATGAAAATTACCTTGGAAAAAAACCTAACATTCTTGCCTTTAAGAAAACAAGGGATGTAATAGAAATATTTCTGAAATAAAGACAAGATAATGTTGCATTTGGGTGAAAACAATTTAAGAAGACAGAGAATCATTAGAAGCAAGGAAATAAGCATGATACAATATTATATAGGGCAATGCTGCAAATCGTTTAATGACTGAAATTCCATGAATAACTTTCTGACAAGCAGTGTGCTGACAAGTAAAGAGTGAACAGTGAGGATTTCAGCAGTAGATCCAAAATCTCACTAAGTAAAGAAGTAATGCTCAGGCGGGTATAAAAAAAACAAGAACATACACAAAAGGCAAGAGAGAACAACTTTTCAAATTCTGAGTTGCTGATTTATGCCTTTTGCCCGTCGTTTAGATGCTTATTCTTTTTTTTTTTTTTAACTGATAGAACATTTTATATAGTGGTGCATTGAGAGTGGGACTCTGGAATTAGCCTGCCAGAGTTTGAATCCAGGCTTCATGGCTTATTACCAAATAACTCTGGGAGGTTATTAACCCAAAAGTTATTAACCTTTCTTTGCTGTAGTTTTCTCATAAGTAAAATGTAGATAATATTAACATCTACCCTCATCACCAGCCCCAGTGGTAAGAGATTATAAAGATTTTCTGTCTGGGGAGAATAACTCGCCCAAGACAAAAGACCTATAGATTCTCTGCGTTAGTTGGCTCTCAATGAAGCAACAAGAACACGCATTCTCAATCCCTGTCTTGTGAGGCCCCCCCTACAACAAGCACCACCCCTGCATACAGGGCTTCAATCAGCTTTTTATGGTCTCACTCCCAAATAAGATACATTGCCAAAGAGGACCAGACATTTGAAGAAAGTCTTTAACTTGAAAGATACATACCAAGCACACAAACTAAAATAAAATCAACCCACGCTAAGGAGGTACTACGGGAATGGAGGGAAACAATAAAAAAGAATGAATGAATGGCAGAGTTGAGAAAAATATCCCAGAATGTAGAAAAAGACACAGATAAGAACACAAAAGAACAGATAAAGACATTGGAAAATAATGCTACAGATGCTAAACAAATTAATAATGGTTTGAGAAAGAGGAAAGAGGGAATAATCAAAGAAAAAAACATTTCCTACACCTACAATACATAGGTTTCCAGAACAAAGAGTCCACTTTGTTCCCAGCTCAGCGTATTAAAAAATGGCATAATACACATGTACACCAAGGGCAACACAATCATAAAGAGAAGATACTAAAATCTTCCTTTTAAAAAAAACCAGAGGTGGGACTTCCCTCGTGGCGCAGTGGTTAAGAATCTGTCTGCCAATGCAGGGGACACAAGTTCAATCCCTGGTCTGGGAAGATGCCACATGCCACGGATCAACTAAGCCCGTGTGCCACAACTACTGAGCCAGTGCTCTAGAGCCCCCGAGCCACAACTACTGAAGCCTGCGTGCGTAGAGCCCGTGCTCTGCAACAAGAGAAGCCACGGCAATGAGAAGCCGGCGCACCACAATGAAGAGTAGCCCCTGCTCACCGCAACTAGAGAAAGCCCGCGCACAGCAACAGAGACCCAATGCAGCCAAAAATAATAAATAAATAAATTTATTTAAAAAAACAAACAAACAGAGGCAAGAGATCAAGGAACAAGGGACTTCCCTGGTGACGCAGTGTATAAAACTCTGCACTCCCAATGCAGGGGGCCCGGGGTTTGATCCCTGGTCAGGGAACTAGATACCACGTGCATGCTGCAACTAAGACCTGGTACAACCAAGTAAATAAATAAATTAGATAGAAAAGAAAGAGATCAAGGAACAAACAACATCTCTCAACAGGCAATGAAGCAATGAGGTCAAAATTCTAAGGGTACAGAATTTTCAAGCAAAACTTTGTGCCCAGTCAAATTATTGAAGAATTTTGTGTAGTATAACAGACATGCAAGGTGTTTAGCTGTCATTCACCCTTTTCAAGAAGTGCCTGAAGGATGTGCTCCCAAAAACGTGGAGAGTAAATAAGAAAAAGGAATAAAAATCTGGGAAACAGAAAATCCAAACTACGAGTGAAATGAAGATTCTCTCAGATTTCTTAGTGAGGGAAAATTTCACAGCCAAGAGCTGTGCCACAGGCAGAAAGAATAACCAGAGAACCCAGAGGAGCAGAAGAGCCCCAACGGGAAAAATGGAGTCTGCCAGTTCACCTGATGTGTTTGAATATACTAAGAGTTTGAGGTGAGTTAAGTAGGGATACACGGAGGAAAAAAATGTCTTCTAATCAACAAGGGTAGCACAACTATATATTGAAAAAATGCGATGAGGGAAAGTATTTGGGGGTTGGTAGAAGAAGTGATATAAGAGAACTGAATGCCTAGCTTTCCTAGTAAGAAGTAAATGGATAAATACCTAAAACTGAAAAAGAAAGAAATAGCAGCAGAAGCATATTATTTACAAACATGCAGATTGATATCAGAAGAAACCAATTAAAATACTGAAAGAATTTCAATTTGATGAACATAATCAGAGATGGAACAAGCACGGTGCTTAAGTCGCTTTTTTTGATCAGAATTATTTGTTTAGCTAAAATATATTCATAACTAACCATGAAGAACTCACTGATAGACTTACCCAATCTTTAGTGTACCGTGCTCTGCCTGAAGCAATTCCAAGTCTTTGGAAGAACACTTCAAAATCATTACCAGATCCTAATTTGCTAATCCTTTTAGGGATAAAATACAGGATTATTTGAGTAACTTCTTCACTGAGTACAGATCAATATTAATTAAACTAATCTCCACTCAATACTATAAATATAATTTTTAGATATATTGCGTTGGATATATTTTAGATATAAGCAGCAAAAAAAACCACAAAAAGTGGGGGGGAATGTCAATTCTGATCACAAAATATCTACTTCCATAAGATTGTTTTAGGGAGAGGTGACCACTGTTCTTTTGGGTTTCTGGATCCAATTCCAACCTGTTTGTGTGTGTGTTGTCGGCGGGGGGGGGGGGGGGGGGCTGTTCCCCACACCAACAACAAGCGATTCTCCAGGCCATCAGCTGGGTATTCTACAATTCAACTCAATTCTGACATTGTCCACCCAGAGATAGGGTCAGGTCCCACACATTAAGGGCTCAGTCCCAAGAGACTGTTCCCCCCCAACACACAACCACCACCAGTGCTTCTGACCAACTGGCTGTAGATGGGAGGTTCCCATGAGTCCCTCCTTGGGTTTGCTAGAGCTGCTCGTAGAACCCAGAGAAACATATACTTACTAGATCATCAATTTATTATGAAAGGTTATAACTCAAGAGCAGCCAGATGGAAGAGATGCATAGGACGAGGTATGGGAAAGGGGTCAGAACTTCCACGCCCTGTCCAGGCTCACTGGACTCTTCCAGCACCTCCACGTGTTCACCAACCAAGAGGCTCCCCAAACCCAACCCTTTTGGGGTTTTATGAAAGCCTCATTCCATAGTCATGATCAATTAAGTCATTGGACATTGGTGACTGAGTCAACCTCCAGGCCGGCTCCCTTCCTGGGAGGTTGAGGGTCAGACTGAAAGTTTCAACCCTCAAGTCATTTGGTTGGTTCTCCTGACAACCAGCCCCCACCTTAAGTGGGGTCATATCACCTCATTAACATAACAAAAGACACCTTTGTCCCTCTCATCACTTAGAAAATTCCAGGGGTTTAGGAGCTCTGTAAGAGATCAGGAGGACCAAATATGCACTTCTTATTATGAATCACAATATCACAATTGTATGTTGCTTTTTTAGAAAAAGATTATTGAAGTTGGAAAATATTTTCCTTCACTAACTTTTTTTATTACCTATATTTGTTGTACATGATAAAGTTAAAAGAATCAGAAAATTTTCAGATAACTCAGATTTAATTCCCATCCTTAAAAATTTAAATTATTCATATTGTTATCTTTAATCTCAAACTACTGAGATATTTATTCCTCTTCCCGTGCTTGTGAAGACACAGCTAAACCCGAAATGATGCCTATATTCTTCTTATAACATTATGCAGTTAACAAAACACTTGTTAACTGTATAATGTTCAGAAAAAAGAATCTTTATACAGTGATGAGAGGACAGACTTAGGTGTCATGTGTATATATTACCTACTCAAAAGCGAACCATATTTTGATGGCCTACAGATTTAATTTCAAAACACACAGCAATATTTTGTAAGCAGATAGGGTAGGGGGTCCCTGGAGAAAGAGAACTAGGCATGGCTTTCTTGACATAAGACAACTCATTTTTGGCCTAAGCCATTTTGCGGTAAAGGCCTGACCACAATGCTTATCCTTGAACTGGTCTCAGTCATTAATGATCTTAAGGCAGCAAGAGAATTTAGGAACAAATGACTTATCAGGCAAGAGAAGTAACAATAGCAAAGATAATAAATCAGTTGTAAAGACTCCCAGTTCTGTTACAATGGTAAAGATTAGCCTGAAGAACATTCTTGAGCTGTTTTGCAGAATTTGGATCCCCTTGAGCACTCAACCCCCAGATCAGCTGAAACCTAAGGAATGATGATGTTGACCCTTTCTGAACTCAATCAACTAAAGTTTGGACTCTGTCAAACTTTGCCCCAATTCTATACTGAATTCTCCTCTGCTCAACCCCCCTCATGAATATGTATGTACCCTTAATTGAAACTTCCCCCATTTTGCTGTCCAGGGAGACACTGCTTTGGAAAAGATCCCCGGTACTCTCCTTACTTGCTGCAAGTAATACATCCTTCCATCTAGTACTCTTTGGGTTGGTTGTGCCATTTGGCTGACACCCACCAGGAGGCAGATCCAGTTTTTGGGTAACAATTTTATTTGTAAACCTAAGCATCACTTTTTCTTTAACAGATATAAGAGAATTTTAAATTAAATTTTTATTATTTGTTGAAAGAAACTACCCTTTTATTTTCAACACAATTCCATACTGAATTTAGTAAAGAGTTTTCTTTGTTCACCTGGGCAAGCCACTGAATTCGGGTGAAGGGCTTTTTTCATTCCAGCTGTCAAAAAGGGATTTGCCTTCAAAACCTTCATCAGGACTTTGGAGCTATACAAGTTAAAAGGAAAAAAAAAAAAAAAAAGAGAGAGAGAGAGAGAGAGAATACTTATAAATCAGATGTTTTAAAACCTAAACATCTATTAACCAGGGAATGAGTAGCCAAATTATATTCAGGAAAATAAGGAATGCAATTCATACATTAGCAGTCATTAAGAATTACAACAATGAGTTTCTCACAATATAGGAAAATGCTCATGTTATTATATATAATGCACCTATTATAAAAAAAAATACATGGAGTGTATGGAAAAGAAAGCTATACCAAATTATTACCAAGCCATTGTATTCAGACGAATGGTCACACTGTAAGATTTTTTTTTTTTGGTCTATTTTTCCAAATTAAGGGAGGCTACTCTCAAAAACACATTCATCCTCCTTTTATAAAAAAAAAATGAAAAGAAGCAAGCTGGTTAAGGGAAGGTTTGTTTTTTTTGTTTTTTGTTTTTTTTTTAAATATTGCTTTGTGCCAACAAGTTTGTCAAAGTCATTAAATAATACATAACAAAACAAATGCACTAATATCTTATTTAATTAGTTGAGTATTTATCGTAATTGTGTTAAGCACAGGGCTTTCAATACATTTTCAGATTTTACAGATGAGAATTCTAAGGGAGTACAATATGCCCTACTATTGAATGCTAAACTCAGAGCATTAAATGTTATGCCAAAACGTTTAGCACACTAAACTGTAACTAATACTCACTAAACTGTAACTGAATAATATATGGCATAAAAAGTTTTTATTTTTTATTTAATAAAAGTCCTATGCTCTATTTTTTAACAGTTTCAACTCAAAAGATTTTATAGACTACCTATTCTGTGGAAGACTTTTTGTAGATGTCAGCCATACAAAGTTTAATAATACAAATTACACACCATCTACTAGGGAACTATAAATAAAAATGTGGAATTCATGTGCTAGGTGCTATAATAGACGGATGTGCAAAGGTCGATGGGAACACAGATAAATTTATATAAACTTGGGGAGAGAGAAGTTATGTCAGCATCTTAAGTCATAAAATATCAATACATAAAGCAGCAAGATAATTTTACTCAAGCTTACAAATTTACACAAAACTTTGATACAAGGGACAGTACCACTCCATTTATTAAGTAATATGAATTTGAAATTATGTATTTAGAAATATATTACTAAAGTCACAGTTTATCACTAAAATTTGAAATACCGCGAATCACCTTCCCCAAACAAAAACAGAATTTTAAAAATCCAAAACTGTCAAGCATCATATAATTTCAAACTTCACCTAGAAAGTAGTGTTTTTGCATTTGTCACAGGGTGCCACCAATCCACCTGGTAAACAAATATAACTGCCAAGCTTCCTTAGCATTGACCTCAAATTACATAAATGGTGGGAATTCTCTGAGACACAATGTTTCAGATATTTAATTTTGTATACACTTCATGGGAATTGTAAAACTGCAGGCACCTGACAGAGATCTTAAGTAACAATGTGAATAGATTAGTGTCAAATTAAACTTTTCTATTCCTACTGGAGATGTTAATAAATTAAATTCCATGCTTGGGAAACCAAACCTTAACAATATGTTTAGGATCTATTTAAAATCCCTATCTGAGGGAAATAATTGTCTTTCATGGTAATTACATTTCAATTGGTAATTCTGTTAATAAGCAAGTCTTTTTATCCTTTCCAGTTCAAATCAGGTAATTAGCAGTAACAGCAAAAATCTGCCATGCAAAACATTCCTTATGCCTACCTTTAGGAACGGTGGCTTTATGGGGCAGGATAATTAAAATGAAGAGTTGCCTATTGGTCCTATAGAAATTCAGGCACCACCTCTCTGCCAGATTTAGTATGTTGTGCTGCTGTCAGAATTACAATAACCACAGCAGGAAATCAGGAATTGGGTACATGGTCTTACCCAGTCGGTGTCCCAGGAGTCAACACCTGGTTTTTTACACATTCTCTTTCTCAATCGGTTAGAAATGTCAACTCTTCCAGAGTCCTAAGTTAATTGGTATCATTATATTAAAGAGTAAAAACCAGTTTCAAAATTAAGGAGTTAAACCGCAGGACCAAGTCCTGGTTCAGCTACTTGAACAAGTTGTGTGACTCTAGTGGCTAATGCTTTTTGGGCTCAGTTTTCTCGGTTTCAAATGGAGATGGTAGACGCAATGCTCTCCATAGACTGCCTCAGATTGGTGTGGGAGAAATGGGCAAAAGTTATAAAACAACACAGATGTTTAACATAATAATCCACCTCAAGAAAACATCATTTGTAGAACTTAAAATTCCATGTAATTATTTTTACCTCCTTTGTTAGGTTGTATACCAAGCTGTACATAAGTGGGGTACAATCAACTCTCAGAGTGTAGTTTCCTGAAAGACAAGATAGTTTGTTTTCTATTTCATTTCTTTATTGTACTCTTCCACTCAAAGACCATTCCTAACTCCTTAGCCAGAATGATCCCTTTATAACCTAAGTCTGGGGAATTCCCTGGTGGTCTAGTGGTTAGGACTATGCGCTTCCACGCAGAGGGTATGGGTTTGATCCCTGGTCAGGGAACTAAGATCCCGCAACACATGTGGCCATAAATAAATAAATAAATAAAACCCAAGTCTGATCAAAACTCTCCAACTCATCACTCAATAAAATTCATCCTCACCATGACCCTTGGTGCCACACATGAAACAACCTCAGGTCACCTCTCCACATCTTCACCTACTCCACCCAAGCAAATGTTCTATACAAGAGAGATAATAAAATTACTCACCTCACAGGAATATTGGGTTAAATAAATGTTTATATTTAAACATTGGTTGGTACTTTGTGTGGGCTAAATTCTACATATGAATGTCAACATGATGGAAATACCTCAAACTGAGGACAGTGGTTCCTTTGAAGAGAGGGTTATTTGAGAATGGTTTCAGTAGAAATTGTTTTCTTTGTAAATTTTGCATTTTAACATTAGAAAGCTAATAGATGACTTATTTTATTATTTGAAAAATGAACAGTTAATACAATTTTAAATATAAAACAAAGTGAGACAAGCTGTATTCCAATCACAGAGTAATGAGTGTGTTATTTGCTCCTGATCCTGAAAATGCTGGGGAGACAATGCAGCATTTTAAACCAGGGAATGACGTAAACAGAAAAATCAAAGATTAAAAAAATGCATTAAAATCAAGTCTTAAAAAAAAAAAACTAGCAATAGAGAGAACATTATTCTACTTTTGAAGAATATATGTTTGGTGTACTTATTCTGTGTGACAAAGGTGTTTCATCTTCATGTGTGTGTTTAAATAAGGACAATAAGGAATTCCCTGGTGGTCCAGTGGTTAGGACTCTGTTCTCACTGTGGGGGGCCCAGGGTTCAGTCTGACACATGGCAGATTTACTAATAAACTAAAGAAAATATTCTATAAGTCCACCCTTCATTCATTTATTCATTCATTTGTTGCAAACACCATTTATTTAATAAGACATTAAGAATCCAGGAATGAAGAAGTAGGATCCTGCCTGTTCCTGGCAGAAAAATATAGTCTAGAAAGGGAGAGGGTTTGTAAAGCAAATAATTACGTAATAACAGCAGTGATGAGTGCTACAAAGATGGCTTCCCAGAAAAAAATAACACTCCTGGGGAGACTGTAAGAATAAGAATTAAACAGATGGTGTGTCGAACAGCAATCTCAGTACAGAGAACAGCAGTTGCAACGGCTGAGAAGTTGCATGTGGTCAAGGGACAGAAAGATTCGTGCGGGGCTACAGTATAGTGAGTGATAATGGACTGTTTCAATTTCTTGAAAATCGACTTGAGATTGTCCCTTAGTTTGAATCTCTGTTTATCAAAGCAAATCCATTCTAAAAGGCCTGTCTTCAATGCCTATCTCATTTCTCAAGCCTTTCCTGACGTTTCTATCATTATGTCTTCTGAACTCCAAGATCAGTCTGATAATATCCTTCTGAGAGTACCGGCATATATTAGAATCCTAGACTGATTTATTTTATCATCCATACTGAGTCTTAAACTCTTGAGTACTAGACTCTTCTTTACTAACCCCTAATTCCTTTGAAATCCTGGAAAGTACACTGCATAGAGAGGTGCTTAGTAAATATTTGCTGAATTGAAGGAAAAAATATTTAAGAAGAAAAAATTCTTGGTGAAAGATGAAATCTGGGAAATCAGCATTTGTTTTCAAAATTTGTGTGCATGATATTATGATGACAGTAGTTAAATCATACCTTTTTGCTAACCCATTCTAAAATCATAGAAATCTTTAGTTCCATAACTGACTTATTCATTTAAGAGATATTCACTGAATTCCTACCATAGATAAGGTAATCTGCCAGATGAAACAAACAAATTATAGAGTGTTGTTTCGAGAGTCCAAATCAGCACCCTAGAGCTCACAGCTGCCATGAGCATGACAAACCAGCAGCAAATTCCCTCACCACTTGTTAATGGATTTGCATTCCTAGTTAGTGCATAACTTACGAACTAAACTGCTGTTACTACCAAGATCATATATTTTCCTTTGAAACCAATAATATTCACCTTCTATAGAAGAATCAGCATTAATATAGGCCACACCACGCACTTGAAGAAGTCTGGAATTCTCCTATAATATTAAATAAATAAATAAACAAACAAATAGCCATAACCCCTTTCTAAAAAAACGCACATCTACATTTACTGTATGGAGGTTTCTGAATTAAGTTGGCCCAAGTTCACCCCAAATTTGACATGTAAGATTTTCAAGCGTATGTTTGAAAGAATTTCAATAAATGTCACTGGTAAGAAATAACAAACAAAACATTTTTAAGACTAAAATTTGAGATGAGACTATCCACATTCATAATACAGTGAGTGGAAAAGGAGTTGATTTCTTTGGTTTTAGTGGGCAGTTACTGTGCGAGGGCTTTCTCTAGTTGTGGCGGGCTGTTCTTCGTTGCGGTGGGCAGGCTTCAGTAACTGTGGCACATGGGTGTAGTAGTTGTGGTGTATGGGATTCGTTGCTCCATGGCATGTGGGATCTTCCTGGACCAGGGATTGAACCCGTGTCCCTTCCATTGGCAGATGGCTTCTTAACTACTGTGCCACCAGGGAAGCCTGGGAGTTGATTTCTTAACCACACTGTGGTTTAATCCGTCAAATTAAGTTCTCCTGTGTTATGACACCACCTACTCGTCAAAACTTTAAAACATTTTTCTCAGCTTTAAAACACTGACAAAGTATAGCAGGATTTTGTTGATATAAGTGGATTATGAATCTCCAAAACAAGCAATTTTCTAAGTGTCCTGACTGTAAGAAATAAAGTGAAAAAACATACAGCTCTAGGTGATGAAAATAAGATGAAAGACGCAAATCACACCCTCAAAATATTTAGGCTCTTCTTGATGCCAGCATGAATCTTTGTCTACAGGAGAACTACTTTTTTTTCTACCCCAGAGAAAATTGAAGTTTACAGGGCTTCTCATAATTCTTAGATAATAGGAACCAAGTAAATATTTATAGCATGACTAGAAGTTAATGGAATGTTAATTTTGCATATGTTTACAAGTAACACTTCTATTACACAAAGCCAACAATGCATGCAGGTAAAATTACTTTCCAAGGAGCCTAGTAAATATTCTGTGGTGGGGCATTCCACTTCACTTTTAGCATGATTTACAGTAGGTCATTATGATATGAGGAAGACAGTACAAGCTCAAGGAATATTTAAATGTAATTAGCTTTAGGAGTTAATTTGAAAAAGTTAAAACATTATATCTTATTATGATGTCCAGTTTCTAGTGAATTTACTTAGCTACTATCACACTCCCAGACAACGAAGATCAAATTATTTCCACAATTGACATTAAGTGGCTTTAAAAGTTCAAACAGGGCTTCCCTGGTGGCGCAGTGGCTGAGAGTCCGCCTGCCGATGCAGGGGACACGAGTTTGTGCCCCGGTCCGGGAAGATCCCACATACCGCGGAGCGGCTGGGCCCGTGAGCCATGGCCACTGAGCCTGCGCATCCGGAGCCTGTGCTCCGCAACGGGAGAGGCCACAACAGTGACAGGCCCGCGTACCTCAAAAAAAAAAAAAAAAAAGTTCAAACAACACTTAGTTCTCAAGTGACAAAAAAAATTTTATCGTTGATTTTTGAACAAGAATATGTTGCTTCAGACTTTCTGGAAAAAAGTTTGAATATTTTCTGGCTGGATTGACCAGTTATTCTTACATTCTTGTGAATTAAATACTAACTGCTTTATTATTATGAAAATGTATGTTATATCGAATTATCAACTAACCTCTGCCCACTCAGTGGAACCAAGAAGACCAAATTCTTCTGCATCCCAGCTTGCAAACAAAATTGTTCTTCTAGGCCTCCATCCTGAAATATATATGCATACTTATAAAAGCTGGGAAAATGCATAATATTGCCAAGACATCACCATGCCCAGCATGCCCAGCAGAGTAACAACAGCAAAAATTCATTGGTTGTTTAGGAGGGTGAATTATGGTGACAATCTTTACTTAATTTCCTTTGGAAAGATTTTAAAGCTAATCTGTCAATACAAAAGAGCACATCTGTATTGAAAAAGGGGGAAATGCAGACATGGTAAAAATCCTGTGAGATCATAAAATATTCTAATAGGTTTATAATGATTGCCTATGCTAGGAAGCCATCTGTGGTCTGCAGCTGCCTAGAGTGAAAGAAGAAAGTGCTGGATGTGGTCTGTGCTCTGAGACAATACAACTGAGAGAAAATCCTTTACAACTCTTCCATGCTGTGTTGGCATCACACAAACAATTGTTCAATGTCAGCTGGTTGTGTGATTTCACTCCATTCTCTGCCAGAATTAGTCAACAGAAGCTCCATTCTCAACACTAGTGTCTGCTGCCGCTGAGAAGTACACCATTCATTAGGACGGTCATATGGCTTGGAGTTATAAATACTGATCTTGAAGTTAAAGAAAGATCTTATTTCAAGCCTTGGTTCTTTCACTTACTAGCAGTATGACCAAGGGAATGTTATTCAAACTTGTTAGGCCTCTTGTTTCTTCACCTGTATACCAGGAAGAGCAGAGTTAAGATAACACTCCTTGATTGTTAGGAGGATTAAATGGAATAATATTTATAAATATAGCACTGAACAAGTGCTCCAGGCATGTAAGTTATTGTTTGAGTACATATTTCATTTGTGCTTAAGGATATATATCCCTCTAGCTGTTGAGTCCAGAGCTTCATTTTTGTTAAGTATATTAATAGCATTATTCAAATCTCCTGTTAATTATTATTCCCCATCATTGCAGTCTTTTGGCATACTTTGTAATTGTCATAGTGATGTTTTGTATTTACCACAGAAATCTTCTGGCAAAATCATGAAACTTTTTGTAATACTATGAAACACAACCTAATTCACAAGCTATGTAAATTCAGGTCTCCATAGTTCTATTTTCTTAAAAAATAAGATAGCTGTGTGGAAAAAAGAATAGAGCACCTTTACATTTGATTTCAAAGAGTGACATCACTGTTTTGTGGACTGGGAGACAGAAACCTGAATTTTAACCCTAGTTCTCTGATTCTGCCACACACCAGCTACAAAACGTTGGGTGAATTACTTCATTCTGGAAACCTCAGTTAACTTATTTGTAAAATGAAAAGAGAAATAACTAAACATATCCCTCCTCCTATGAGTTCAAAATAGATAACACGTGATAACACTGTTTCTCTGAGAGAGTAAGTACCAGGCAAATGTAACATATTTTTACCACATTCATTGTTGCTAAAAAAAAAAAAAAATATGGATCACATTTACAGCCCATAGACACCTTGTTTGCAGGGTCCGTAAACAAAGTAGAGCTTCTGTTCTCAGTATGTAATGTTTACTTTAAAAACTAACCATTTGAACTCAATTTTATTTTGGGTTTCATATGAAGATTCTAAAATGACTGAAGTAACTGTGCTAGTAGTATAATCTTCAATTCTGTGAGAGAAATCAAAGCTGGGGGTGTGAGAATACAGATATCGAACTTTTGACAGCATCCTATTAAGCAGGAAGACCAGCATTTTTCTGAATTAGCTTTCATCCCCTCAGTCAGTTGGTGTACTTGACCTGAGGCCTGAGGCTAGAAGATCCCAAGAAGCTCACATTTCTCAGACCAGGACGCTTTGGCTTATGACCTAAATCTGGTGTCTACTCTCCAGTAAAGAAACCCATCTCCATCTTCTTTGTTGCCAGAGAAACCACTAATAGTATAATTCCTTTATTTCAGATTATAATTTAATATATAAATATAGATAATATGAACTTTATTATATAAATAAGTGAATTATTAAAAATGAACATATAAAAATGAATAAACAATATCATTAACCAACATAAGTAATATAGCTGCTAGTTATTGAAAGCTACTATCTACTATTAAGCACTACTAAGTACTCTATGCTACTAAGATGATATAATTTGCATGCAACCTCTCTGTTGTGTTTCACACAAACCTATGAGGTGGTATTTTTATACTCACTTTACTGAGGACCAAACTGAGATTCAGAAAAAATGGTCTTTTTACATTTTGCTTACATTACCTTCTTTTTTCAGCTTTCCAAAACTCCTGACAATTTCCTGAACAACAGCTGCTCCACTCTGAGGGTCAATGCCACCAAATACCCAAGAGTCACGGTGACCTCCAAGAATGACATATCTGTCTAGAAAGCATCATTGCAAAATTACTTGCCATTACAGGTCAAGAACAGAGGAAATTGCAAATGACTCAATAGCACTAAACACAAAGCACTCAGGACTCAAGTTAAGATAGCAAAGGTTCCTGAAGACTTTTGTAAATGTATCACTTTGCTCTGAATTTGATGTATGAAGGAAATATGAATGTGATAAGCAAATGTATACTTCAATTAATTACAGTAATTATAAGTATGTAAGTAATGATAAGTGAGTATAAAAGTATCCTTATCCACTTCTTTATATAATTCTCTGTTACTTCTCTCTTACCTATTTACGCTATGTTTCCAGTATTTTCAGAGTAAGAGAACACAGTGGCCAAATAATGATTTCTCCACTTCCTAATTCTTCTACTTAGTTTTTAACGTACAGCTCAAAGATTCTACCTCTCTATGATCTGTTTCTATTTTCTGCAGGGAGAGGGAATTGCACCCCTATCCAGCTTTCTGGGCAGTCTTTTCATATTGATAAAGCATTTACCATGGGGCTTCCCTGGTGGCACAGTGGTTAAGAATCTGCCTGCCAATGCAGGGGACACAGGTTCAAGCCCTGTTCCGGGAAGACCCCACATGCCACAGGGCAACTAAGCCCGAGTGCCACAACTACTGAGCCTGTGCTCTAGAGCCCGCGAGCCACAACTGCTGAGCCCGAGTGCCTAGAGCCTGTGCTCTACAACAAGAGAAGCCACTGCAACGAGAAGCCCGCACACCACAACAGAGTAGCCCCCGCTCGCCTCAACTAGAGAAAAGCCTGCATGCAAAACAAAGTAAAAGGATTTTTTTAAAAAAAGCATTTACCACACTTAACTGTAGGGGTCTTCATGTCTCTGGTCTGTGTCTTTTTAAAAAATCCCTCCATCCCCAAAGCCTAGCACAGAGCTGGCACAAAATATGTACTCAGTGAGATTCAATAAATAGCCAGTGGTACACTGTTTAGTGCTCATTGGAAGCACATCAATATTCTTTATCCCTGAAAGAAAGTCCTGGCTGCTTGCACAAGAGATATTCAGTTTAATTCTGTCTGTTTGGGTAGGAAATATAACCATATAGTTCCTAAGGAATCAAACATAATAAAGTAAGATTATTTTCAAATGTATCATCGAGCGGGTTATCTGAAATCATATGGAAATCACGTGTATATATATTCCACCCACTTCAGTGTAAAAAAAAAAACCATGTAAAGGATTCATTAACTTCTGGTTATCTTAATTTTCTAAGAGTGTTACTTATTGTTGTAATGAAGATATTTCTCCAGGTAAAATATGCGGTAAGGAAATACAGAAAGCTCAGATTAAACACCTGTAAACCATCTCTCCTTGATCTTCCTCTCTCGGTCCTTTAATTGAAGCATGCATAGTTTATCAACAACCTCGGTCATCTGACCAATCTAGTCCCAACATTTACTTTCTTCACAACATGCATCACAATGTAAAATTACCTCCTATTGATCTATTTTGTGTTTATGTGAGTTCCATTAGGACAAAGAGTTGCTTTGCTTTGTTCACCTTACATTCCTAGAGCTCAGCGCAGTACCTGGCACCGAAGAATTGCCTGATCGATATTTGCTGAGCAAATGATCAATTTACCTGGCTCCACTGCCCCTCTGAGAGTTCCAATCACATTGTAAATTCTTTTCACTTTATTGTTGGAATGGATGTGCATCTTGACTTTTCTAATGCAAAAATAAAGGACACAGACTAAAAATACTGGTTAACAGCTTGCCACCCACAATTTTTAAATCTGACATTGTTTTGAATATTTCTAAAGGCACACAGGCAATAATTGCATTGACCAATTGCCCAATTGTGAGGATATATGTGTATTCCCCTTTTCAACCTGTTGTTATGTCTCCTGCTGGTAGTAGATTTTACTTTTCAGTCATCCTCTGTAATTGTTTTTTGAAAAAGCTTTCCTCCCCCTAAAGAGTTATTATAAAAATAGTCTCTTAACTTGGTAGAGAAGTTTCCAGTAAACCCAGGTCCAACATTGTAGGGCACGTGGAGGCTTCCTTTCCAGCTGTGATCTGGTGGTGCTGATGCACCCATTTTTCTGTTGAACACAAAAAATATTATTAGCTGAAGGAAACCTTTGAAGTTATAAGTTAAAATGTCCTTGAACTTGTTTTCTTGAGTGCCTGCTCATAATAGCTTCTATGAGTCATGGTAGTACAAAGTGCTTTGCATAGGGATATGCCGTTTAACTCAATACACCTCTTATGAGGCGGTTCTGCTATTACTCCCCACTTCAAAGATAAGGAGGGTGAGGCTTAGAGAGATTAGGTAACATGCCCAAAGTCAAGCAGCTGATTAGTGGTACAATCGAGATTCAAACACTTGGTAAGAATTTGGACTCTGTGTTACCAGTTTCCAACAGTAAATCATGTGAAAAGTGCTCTCAAGAGCATGCCCTGAAGAAACAGCAGGTGCCAAACTCTTTGGAATTTCCCATTATGTTATTTCTCCCACTGATAAATACATTCCCAAATACATGTATGGTCATCCTTTACAAAGTACTTTTGCACTCATCTATTAGGAAGGGAGGAAGGGCAAAGGAAGGGATGTCACTTCAACCAACAGCCCCTCAAAGCTTTATACACTATTTATTTTTTTAATTCAAAAGGGTGGAAAGATTCAGGTGGACCAGCCCATATATGCCACTAGCCGTGGTTATCTCTCACCAGGTGATTGAGAAAAATAATATGATAATATCTGTGGAATGGTGAGGTTCTTCCTGTTTCATTTCAGCATATCTTCCTTTACTGTTTAAGAGCATGGATTGACTTATTCTTGATTTGGGCATGGAAACCAAATGTATTTTTGCTACCTAGAAGCAGATAGAAGAAGATGGCTCCAGACAAACTTAAGAGAGTGAAAAACATCAATCTGTCTTTTATGCCTCAATCTCTGGTCCACACACCTGCATGCACCCTATGATTTACAGTGAAACATTTTCTGTAGTTTCCTCCTTTTTTCTGTGCCTGCACACAGGTACTTATTCCCTGCCTACTAATTTGAGGTAATGGGAACAGCTCAACTTGACCTAGAATATATTATATGTGCAAAACTACATCAATATGATTATCTTCTCATGGAAAACTAAGTATAAATAATATTTTGTTTTAAAATGCTCTATCAGAGAGTAAATATTTACTCTTTTATTTTCCTATCTCATGAGGGAGTTTGTTTAATAAAGATAATTTCATGTAATATACTATATAATTTATTTATCTATATACAATAAAATTTCACATGAAAAGCATCAAGTAAAATGAAGGGGCATTATACATTGTTAAATATCATAATGAATAGTCAAAATAGCAGAGTATTATGTATACAAAAAATGGTAGAAGCCAAGTGAAGAATATACATATACTTGATTATACATAAAATATTTTTATAGTACTATATTGCAGACTAATAATATTGATTGCCTTTGGGATGGAAATGGGTAGGAGGGAAACTTTTTATTGTATACCCCTTTGAATTTTGAACTGTGTAAATGTATTTCCTTTTCAAAATAAAAATATGGAAAACAAAACAAGGTGCAAATTCATCAGGAAGTCAATTACATATTATAAGGAAGGTAATGAAGAGTCCCTATTCCCAGAAAATAATAAAATATAAAGCCAAGATTACAGTGCCCCCACAAGGACAAGAAAATATCGCACATCTATGGAGAACAGAGGTTTTAGTCACTAAATTTCACTGGGATAATTAATCAGGGATATAATTTTCTTTAGGTCCTTCTTTCACTCTATAAATAAAAAATAAATTCTGTGAAAATTAAAAGGTTGAATATTTAAATTTCAAATCATAGAAATTTCAGAAAATATAATATTGGAAATGTCTTTGAAAGGATTTGATAGATCATAGATGCTCAATAAGTATCTATAAACAACACTGAATTTAAAAATCTATATTGTGTAGCATATTAAACTTTATTTGTCCATTTAGCAAAGATTTATCCTCTATAATGCTCAAGGTACTGTACTGTACTCACTAAGGAATACAAATATGTACAAGACATGGTCATTCTACCAAAGAGTTTATAAGTCAGAAAAAGATAGATATAAAACAGAGCATGATATATGATAGATAAAGCTCTGAAGGACAAAACAGAGCTTGATTCCCCTTGTGGGATCAGAAATAATTTTCTTTCTACAGGAAGTTTCACTTATCTGGATTTTTAAAGAATGAGCAAGATGTGGGCAGGGAAGATGGAGGTAAAGAGCATTCCAGGTACAATTCCAGGTATGATGTAAACAGTCACGAAGGCTGAAGAGTCAGAGCAAAAGTAAGGCATGGTGATTAATCTGGCTGGGGTATAAGATGATAAGGATACCATAACAGAGAAACTTGAAAAATAGTGAGAATTTGCTTCTGAGAAGATGCACTTTACCCTATTCATCCTGATGAGTACAACTAAATTCCCTGGACTATAAATACATAAAAAATAAACATAAGACTCTGAAAGGTGGAGAAAAGAAAATAAACCAGCTCAGGACCTCAGGGTGCAAGAAACGACAAAGTGGTGAGTTCCTTGGGTTTTCATATGGGCTCTCATATCTCAGACATAGAGCTGAAGAAGCTGGCAAGCCAAAAAGGCCAAGTGGCTCATATGAAACATGTTACCCAACAAAAGCCTTGAGTATGAATACGTACTTGAATACGTATATATATTCAAGTGCTCCTAGGACAATTTTCAGGATAGACCATATATTAGGCTATAAAAAAACTCAATAAATTTAAAAGGCTGAAATCATATCATCTCTTTATTAATCATACAAACCTTTTACTAACCCAACTATAGTATAAAGAATTTAGTAAGCAAGGATTCTTCAATATATGCAAATCAAGCAATATGATACACCATATTAACAAATTAAAGAATAAAAACCATATGATCATCTTGATAGATGCAGAAAAAGCTTTGGACAAAATTCAACACCAATTTATACTAAAAACTCTCCAGAAAGTAGGCATAGAGGGAACCTACCTCAACATAATAAAGGCCATATATGACAAACTCACAGCAAACATCATTCTCAATGGTAAGAAACTGAAAACATTGCCTCTAAGATCAGGAACAAAATAAGGATGTCCACTCTCACCACTATTATTCAACATAGTTTTGGAAGTCCTAGCTATGGCAATCAGAGAAGAAAAAGAAATAAAAGGAATACAAATTGGAAAAGAAGAAGCAAAACTGTCACTGTTTGCAGATGACGTGATACTATACATAGAAAATCCAAAAGATGCCACCAGAAAACTACTAGAGCTCATCAATGAATTTGGTAAAGTTGCACAATACAAAATTAATGCACAGAAATCTCTTGCATTCCTATACACTAACAATGAAAGATCAGAAAGAGAAATTAAGGAAACAATCCCATTTACTATTGCATCAAAAATAATAAAATACTTAGGAATAAACCTAGCTAAGGAGGCAAATGACCGGTACTCAGAAAACTATAAAACACTGATGAAAGAAATCAAAGATGACACAAACAGATGAGAGATATACCATGTTCTTAGATTAGAAGAATAAATATCGTGAAAATGACTATACTACCCAAAGCAATCTACAGATTCATTGCAATCACTATCAAATTACCAATGGCATTTTTCAAAGAATTAGAACAAAAAATTTTACAGTTTGTATGAAAACACAAAAGACTCCGAATAGCCAAAGCAATCTTGAGAAAGAAAAACGGAGCTGGAGGAATCAGGTTCCCTGACTTCAGACTATACTACAAAGCTACAGTAATCAAGACAGTAAGGTACTAGCCCAAAAACAGAAATATAGATCAATGGAACAGGATAGAAAGCCCAGAGATAAACCCATGTACCTATGGTCATCTAATCTATGACAAAGGAGGCAAGAATGCACTATGGAGAAAAGACACTCTCTTCAATAAGTGGTGCTGGGAAAACTGGACAGCCACATGTAAAAGAATGAAATTAGAACACTCCTTAACACCATACACAAAAATAAACTCAAAATGAATTTAAGACCCAAGTGTAAGACAGGACACTATAAAACTCTCAGAGGAAAACACAGGAAAAACATAAATCACAGCACCCACTTCCTAGAGTAATGAAAATAAAAACAGAAATAAACAAATGGGACCGAATTGCACTTAAAAGCTTTTGCACAGCAAAGGAAATCATAAACAAGACCAAAAGACAACCCTCAGAATCAGAGAAAATATTTGCAAATGAAGCAACTGACAAAGGATTAATCTCCAAAATATACAAACAGCTCATGCAGCTCAATATCAAAAAAACAAAAACCCAATCCAAAAATGCACGGAAGACCTAAGTAGACATTTCTCCAAAGAAGAGATACAGATTGCCAACAAACACATGAAAGGACTCTTAACATCACTAATCATTAGAGAAATGCAAATCAAAACTATAGTGAGATATCACCTCACACTGGTCAGAATGGCCACCATCGAAAAGTCTACAAATGATAAATGCTGAAGAGGGTGTGGAGAAAAGGGAACCCTCTTGCACTGTTGGTGGGAATGTAAATTGATACAGCCACTATGGAGAACAGTATGGACGTTCCTTTAAAAAACTAAAATTAGAACTACCATATGACCCAGCAATCCCACTACTAGACACATACGCTGAGAAAACCATAATTCAAAAAAACACATACACCCCAATGTTTATTCTTTTTTTCTTTCTTTTTTTTTTTCTTTTCTTTTCTTTTCTTTTTTTTTTTGCGGTACGCGGGCCTCTCACTCCTGTGGCCTCTCCCATTGCGGAGTACAGGCTCTGGATGTGCAGGCTCAGCGGCCATGGCTCATGGGCCCAGCCACTCCACGGCATGTGGGATCTTCCCGGACCAGGGCATGAACCCGTGTCCCCTGCATCAGCAGGCGGACTCTTAACCACTGCACCACCAGGGAAGCACCCCAATGTTTATTGCAGCACTATTTACAACCGCCAGGACATGGAAGCAACCTAAATGTCTATCAACAGATGAATGGATAAAGAAGATGTGGTACATATATACAATGGAATATTACTCAGCTGTAAAAAGGAATGAAAATGGGTCATTTGTAGAGATGTGCATGGACCTAGCGTCTGTCATACAGAGTGAAGTAAGTCAGAAAGAGAAAGACAAATGTCATATATTAATGCATATATGTGGAATCCAGAAAAATGGTACCGATGAACCCATTTGCAGGGCAGCAATAGAGAGGGTGACATAGAGAATTGGCAGTGGACACATTGGGGGAAGGGGAGGGTGGGATGAACTGGGAGATTAGGATTGACATATATACAGTACCATGTGTAAAATAGACTGCTAGTAGGAACCTGCTGTACAGCACAGGGAGCTCAGCTCGGTGCTCTGTGATGACCTAGATGGGTGGGGATGGGGGGATGGTGGGAGGGAGGTCCAAGAGGGAAGGGATATGGGGATATACATATACATATAGCTGATTCACTTTGCTGTACAGCAGAAACTAACACAACATTGTAAAGCAATTATACTCCAATTTAAAAAAAAAGAGAGAGAAAGAAAAGAAGAAAGCAGTGGTCTAAGAATAGCCATGTATGGATGCTGACTGCCACCATCATTAATAAATGATCCTGCACTGAAGCCAAATAATTAATTTGAGAGTAATTTATGATAATGTGTTGCTAGGCAATTAAAATAAACTTCTGAGGAAAAAAAATAACAGAAAAAAATTGGGAAAATTTGCAAATATATGAAAATTAAACACTGACCCTAAATAACCAATGGCTCATAGAAAAAAATCACAAGAGTAAATAGAAAATACTTTGAGAGGGGGGCTTCGCTGGTGGTGCAGTGGTTGAGAGTCCACCTGCCGATGCAGGGGACACGGGTTCATGCCCCAGTCCGGGAAGATCCCACATGCCGCGGAGTGGCTGGGCCCGTGAGCCATGGCCACTGAGCCTGCACATCCAGAGCCTGTGCTCCGCAACAGGAGAGGCCACAACAGTGAGAAGCCTGCGTACCACACACACACAAAAAAACTTTGAGATGAATAAAAATGAAGACATAAGACACCAAAAGTTATGAGATGCAGTTAAAACAGTGTTTAGAAGGAAATATATAGCTGTAAACACCTATATTAAAAAAGTAGAAAGCTATCAAATCAATAAACTAATCTTCCACCCAAAGAAACTCAACAATGAAAAGAAAGCTAAATTCATATAAGCATAAGAAAGGCAATAATAAAGACTGGAGCAAAAATAACAAAATAGAATCTAGAAAAAAAGATAAAGAAAAATGAATGAAAGCAAAAGTTTGTTCTTTGAAAAGATCAACAAAATTGACAAATCATTAGCTAGACTGACCAAGAAAAAAAGGGGAAAAGACTAAAAATCAGGAACAAAAGAGGGAATACTACTATTGACTTTACAGAAATAAAAAGGATTATAAGGGAACACTATAAACAGTTATATACCAACCAATTAACCTCAATGAAATGAATTCCTGAAAAGATATAAACTGCCAAAACTGAAGAAAGAGAAAATGTAAGTAGGCTATAACAAGTAATCAAAACTTCTCAGAGGGTTTCCCTGGTGGCACAGTGGTTGAGAGTCTGCCTGCCGATGCAGGGGACACGGGTTCGTGCCCCGGTCCGGGAAGATCCCACAGGCAGTGAGCCATTCAGCAGTGAGCCATGGCCGCTGAGCCTGCGCGTCCGGAGCCTGTGCTCCACAACGGGAGAGGCCACAACAGTGAGAGGCCCGCCTACCGCAAAAAAACAAAACAAAACAAAAAAAACTTCTCTGAAAGAGAAGCCCATATGGCTTCACTGCTGAATGCTAGCAATCAGTAAAGAATAAACACCAATCCTTCACATGCTCTTTAGAAAAACAGAAGGAACATTTCTAAAGTTACCCTATGCGACAAACATTACCATGACACCAAAACCAGATAAAGAAATCACAGGGAAACTAAAGATAAATATGAATATTGACACAAAAATCATTAATAAAATACTAGAAAACCAAATTCAACAGCATTTTGAAAGGATTATACACCATGACCGAGTGAGATTTATTCCATGAATGCAAGACTGATACCACATACAAAAATCAAAAAGTGTAATATACCGCATTAACAGGCTTAAGAAAAACCACATAATCAGAAAAATTGATGCAGAAAACAAACAACCACAGCAACAATAAAACACTGGGGAAAATTCAACATCCATTCATGATGAAAATTATCAGAAAACTAGAAATATTGAAAGAAAATACAAGACAAACCTGAAATATTTTGTGATGTCAGAATACAAGTGCTTATAAAAGGATTGGAAGAACTGTGTTTTTTTTATATTGCTGGTAGGATGTAAAAGGATACAACCACTATGGAAAAGGTTTGTCAGATTCTTACAAAAGTAAACATGCTATTATCATATGACCCGGCAATTGCACTCCAGAGAAATGAAAACTTACGTTGACACACAAATCTGTACATGATTATCTGTAGCAGCTTTATTCATAATAGCTACAAACTAGTTGTTCTTTGAATGGTGAAACAAACTGTGATACCAAATACAACGGAACACTCCTCAGTATTAAAAAGAAAAAAACTATATATACAACAACTTGAACAAATCTCCAGAGAATTATGCTGAGTGAAGAAAAACCCCACAAGGGTATACATTTATATAACATTCTTGAGATGATGAAATTATAGAAATGGTGAACAGATTAGTAGTTGCTAGGAGTTAAGGTTAGAGGGTATGGATGGAGGGGGACAGGAAAGGAGTGGGTGTGGCTAAAAGGGCCACATGAGGGATCCTGGTGATGATGGAAATGTTTTGTGTCATGAGTATAAAAAGAAATATATCAGTATCTTGGTTGTGATATTGTACTATACTTTGCAAGATGTTACCATTGGGGAAAGCTGGATAAATGGCCTAGAGGGACTCTTTAGTACTACTTACAGTTGCATGTGAATCACAATTATCTCAAAATAATGAGTTTAATTCTTAAAAATTAGGAACAAGCTAGATGGGCAGAAAATGATGTGCTAGAATTTCGTGGTTTGTCATGTAGCCTCTATTTAGCTGTGAGCTTCTATACTATATTTTGAGGGCCCTGAGAACAAAGTCTATATATAAATCATACTCTTATCACAGTGCTTGACAAAAAGAGGCCACTCCATAAGTGTACCTTGAGTGGACAGGCTGTAGGAAGCCATTAAAAGTCTTCTGAGCAGAGACACAAGAATGAGACAGTGTCTTGACAAAGAGATGCCTCCTAAATGCTTGTGCTGTTGAATAGAGAATAAGTGATGCTCAACAAAGCTGTCTTTTACATCAGACATGAATTTGGGTCCCAGATCTATCACATACTCTCTGAACTTTGATTTCTTTATTTGTAAAATTAGTTATCACAATACTAACACATGTAGTTGTTTTATGGGCTAATTGATAAACAGTATGTAATCATTTAGCAAAAAGTAAGTGCTAGAATATAATTAGCACTCTATGCATGTTAGATGCTATTATCATTGTCTTTATTATTATTGTCGTTGCTATCATTATAATCCTGATAGTTACTCAGGGAGACAAAAAGAAACCATGTAACCACATTCTCTTCAGTACAGATGCAAAAAAGAATAAGAAAGAACACACACCCTGTTCCCCTTTTCTCCCACCTAGGTAAACACAATTTTCTTTTTTCTATAATTCACATTTCATCAACTTTTTATTAAAGTTGTCGGCATACCTGGGCCATTATATAACTTTATGTCTCTCCTCTTCTTCTCAAATACTTGTTAAGAAACTTTCATTTTATGATATATCCAATTTGTAAAATACTGTCTATTCTAATTAATACATAATGTTACACTGCTAACCGTTTGTGGGAATATGAGAACTGACTATAATGGATATGTAGCACACTCTCTAGATAATTATGCAGAGGGAGTAAATACTCCCAATTAAATTCATAAACAAATTACATGTTCTTAAAATGTTTTATGACTAAATTCCAGTCTAGAACATTTCACTATACCTTAGAAGGTATGGATGGTAAAACAGAAATTATCTTATTGCTTTTAGTATACACAGATCATCTTCTCCTTCCAAATACATTTTTAATACATTTCTGTACTACCAAAATTCATTTTTAATCATGGTGTTTTGAATGCAAAATATACTTCCATAGAATTTATGTTATTTAATGATGACTGCATTTACAAAATGACTTACTAAAGCTGACTTAAATACATTTGGTAATTTTTTTGATCAAGTATTAATAATTCTACTACCCAGTTAGGGCATAGCCAAATTCAACTAGTTTACCAGAGCAGTCAAATGGTAGACATGGCTAAATAAACCTCACGTCCAATTCTGTATAATCCTTCCTTCTTTCCTTCCATGCACTCTTTTTCTAACTACAAAGATAATACAGGTTCACTTTTTAAAACATATAATTTAGGGATTTTATATATATATATATATATATATATATATATATATTTGAAATCTACTTTTTCTATTTAATAGTATAGCATAAGCATGTACCCACATTGTTAAATACTCTTGTACAACATATATTTTAATGGCTTCATGTACTGTCATAGACAGTAATATATTTAACTACTTATCAATTATTGAAGATTTGTGTTGTTTACAATTTTCCACTATCACAGGTAAAGCTACAATCACGTTCATCTTTTAAATATAATGAATATTTAGACTTTATATTTACACAAACACATAGTCCGTGGTGCCCTCAAAAGTTGTGCCCCATCCTGAATCTTAACCCATGTGGTAAAGCTAAGAGCTCAAAAGAAAAAAAGACCAGGGTGCTTGCTATTCCTTAATCTGCCCTTAAATTGGACAGACACCTCCAATTCTCTGATGACAGCCTCCTCACCTGTAAAAATGAGGGCACTGAACTAGGTCATAAATAAGTTTTCTTATACATTCTAGAATAAAATGATTAAGAATGCCTTAAACTCAAAGAAGAAAAGGGACTAACTGGCCAGATGCTTTGGTCTCCAGTGATTCTACTTTCAGAGAAGTCAGTGCTCTCTCCCCTCCTCAAGGATAATGGAGAAGAAGGGACATGCAGATGAGAGAAAGCAGGACAGGAAAGAGGAAAGAGCTCCAATGTCAGGTTAAACAATAACAACTTTGGAGAAGCTTCAATAGTGAAAGCAGAGGAAGAAGTGGAATGGATAAAGATGAAAATCCATGGAAGATGCTTTCAAAGGGCATTATTCCAGGTCCACCAAGAAGTAGACAATAAGAGGTTTCAATAAGTAAGAGATTTATTAGGGGAAAGGCGTGTGAAGGAAATAGCAAGGGAGCTAAGAGAGGCTGAGAAAGCCATCAGACTGCAATGCAGGTCAGAAATGGGGTAAAAGAGAAAGAGAAGAAAGAAGAATGCTGGTGGCAGAATCCCTTGATAGCAAGGCTGTCAGGGAGTCCTGAGCCAGAGTCTCCCATCAGAGGAGTCCCATGCCTCCCAGTAATGGGCCTCATTTAGTACCCTTGCTGCATTTAGTTACTGACTGGGAGCATCTATGGGAAGCATGGCCTTGATACAAACAGGGTGATGGATTTCAAAACACAGTGGAGCACCTTATCAATGACACTCCCCACAGTTGATGATCTGAAAGACTCACTTTCATGGCTGTCACACACTGGATACCAGTATTTAAAGCAAATCCCAGGTTAGAACCACTGTTCTATAAAATGGTGATAAAATTGTATGCTTATTTGATTTTCTGCCAACACACAAAAGAATAGACACTATCTGATTCCATTTATATCAAGTTCAAAACCAAACTAATCAATGATGATAGATATCAGAAAGTGGTTGCTTCTAGGGGGGTATGGTAAAAATTGAGCACAGAAAACTTCAGTATCAAATAATGGAGATAAAAGCATGAAAGTTGAAGATTGCCAGTAAAGAGAATTACCCAAATAGCCATCGGTTTGTTTCTTACAAACTTACTCTAGGAGCTTCTGTGCATCATAGTATCCAATTGGATGAACAGGAATACTTGGAAGACCAACAGCCTCTGCGATTTCACATCTATAAGCATATTCTGAAAAAAAGTTGAACATACTTCTAATAAAAATGGAGTCCCTTTCAAAATGTTCTCTGTAAATCAGATTAAACACATTCTTAAATTGCATCTACTAGAACTGTTACAATTAGAAAGACAGTTTCAAATGTTAGCGAAAATGTGGAGCAACTGAAACTCTCATACATTCTTGTAAGAGTGTATAATTAGAGAGTCACTTTAAATAACTTCTTTGAAAAATAATGTTATGCAGAATTATGCCCTATGGCAGAACAATTACACTCCTAGGTATTTACCCAAGAAAGATGGAAACATATGCCCACAAAAACACCTGCACAAAATTGCTCATAGCAGCTGAATCTAGGTAGCCCATATGGGACACAGTCCAGCTGTTTGTAAATAGGAGAATGAATAAGCAATTTGTAGAACAGTCGCATAATAGAATTCTACTCAGCAAGTAAAGGGAAGAAACTATTAACACACACAATAACATGAGTAATCTCTAATCGTTGTACTGAGTGAGAGCAGCAAGGCAAATGATGAGGGAAAATCATAAATTTTTCTATGACCGGGAAATCAAACTAAGAAAGGAAAAAAATAATATGCCCGCTTTGTGGTAGGCCTTTCCCAATGTTCAGTGTGCATCTGTATTGTACATTAACCAGACCTCCTCAAACAGGAGGATGTAATCACCTTTAAGAAAAATGGTTGCTTTATTCAGACAATTTTCAGGTTATTTTAGTTTCTTTTTCATCCCATACAGGGAGCTGTATTGACCAAAACATCTTTGATCAACTTTATGTAGAATGCTAACCTGTCAATACAACACAGAAATTCTTTGTCTCAGAAATGTATAAAATTGCATCTCTAACTCCTGACCAATGAAACAGTTCTCACAGCTTCTGCAAATCTGTTCCCTGGGTTATAATCCTCAGTTTGACTCAAATAAAATTCTCTTTTCTTTCTTCTTAGCTTGACTGTTATTTGATTTTCCACCAACACACAAAAGAATAGCTACTATCTGATTCCATTTATATGAAGTTCAAAACCAAACTAATCAATGATGACAGATATCAGGAAGTGGTTGCTTCTAGGGGGATATGGTAAAAATTGACCAGAAAGGGGCACCAGAGAACTTTCTGGAGTCATAGAAATGTCCTATATCTTATTTTGAGTGATATAGATACATGTAATTTAAAAAAATTATTGAATTAACTCAAGACCTGTGCGTTTTGTTACATGTAAACTCTACCTCAAAATAAAAACACATTTTCTGTCATTTCTTCAGATTTAAGAAAAATAAGAGCTATTTTTCCATTTTTTCTTCAAAGTTTTAAATTATAAGAGCTTTAGGGGATTGCAAAAGCTATTCTTTTTATAGTAAAATGACATAATAATATGTTGCATGGGATTTGTTTTAAAATTCTTTAGGGTAATAATGCAAAAGGAAAGACGAAGAGATAAAATAAGATTGACAAAGTGGTGACAATTTTCTCTATTTTTTTGTATGTTAGAACTATTCCATAATAAAAACTAAAATTAAAAGGAAAAGAAAAAAATAGGGCACAAAAGGGAATTCAACAAATGCAAGCCTCACAGGGATAACATGATTTTTCTTTCTACAATGTCATCTTTTAAATTTGAGGATAATAAACAGAAATAGTCCAGTTAATCTTATTTTATGTTCACATGTTTTTTTTGTGTGTGTGGTATGCGGGCCTCTCACTGCTGTGGCCTCTCCCGTTGCGAAGCACAGGCTCCGGACGTGCAGGCTCAGCGGCCATGGCTCACGGGCCCAGCCCCTCCACGGCATGTGGGATCTTCCCGGACCGGGGCATGAACCCGTGTCCCCTGCATCAGCAGGAGGTACAATTTTAACTTTATATAACCAACAGAGCTTGGGAGAAGTTGCATTTTTCAAAGCTTGGGAATAAAAAGGCTAAGTAAGTAAAGTTCAGGTAGACTTAAGTGATTTTACTATAGGATAATATGTATTGCTTTACAAAAATCTATGATAATGTACTATATTCCAAGATTTACGAAGCCAAAATGCATAAACTTTAAAGGAGTTTACAATTTGATAGAAAAACCAGATGAAATATAAATATGGAAATGCCATGGATACTTGGTAACCTATTTTATCCAAGGTACACACCTTAGTTAGTTTTAAACCACACAAATTAAGTGATCACAGATTTTTGTAAATGTCATCAACTAGCTGAGTACATTCAAAATAAATTAGCTCCCTTTGTTAATGATCTACTGTTTTACAGCAGAGCATTTCAGCATAAGACAAACATGTGGACTCCGGAGCCAGACCATCTGAATTTGAATCCCCACTCCTCATTTAGTGGTGTGATAGTGGTGTGATGGTCCCCACTCCTCATTTAGTGTGTGAGTTTGCTTACTTCTAGTCTCGCTTCCCTCCTCTATCAAGTAGAGATAATAACATAACAAAGCTTATAGGGTTGTTAAGGCATGTAAGAGCTAGCATTTAGGAAATACTCCTTGAAAGTGATCACTATTATCTTTATACAGCAATGATACAATAAGCATTTTCTAGGCTCTAAATTCTAAATGTCATTTCAGGGATTTATAGAACTTCTTTTGTTCTACTATCCCTTATCTACAACTAGAAATTTTAAAAACTGTGAAATCCATTAATTGGGGGGAATTTACTTGTCAACAAAACATGATCTGATGTAAACTAATTTGGAAGCAAGATCTGACTTGAATAGACAGACTATATTACTTACATTCCTCTGCTTAATATGATTATTCATACATTTTACTGCAAAAATATTTACATGCTTGCTTCCCATTTTATGTTCCAGCCTCCTATGTGAATGTTATGCAAGAAATGGTATATGCACCATATTACTTTTAAATATCTGAAAATGTCTGCATTTCAAAACCTATCAGACCCGAGGATTCCAAATAAGGGATAAGGGACCCGAACCAACAATTTTCTGAGTTCAAATTCCTTTATTCTTAGACACAAAGAGAACGAGAAAAAGACATACTTTATCCATGTGTCAAAGGAAATCCTTTGGTAAAATCACTTTACAATGTTAAGGTTTTTGTGATGATTAAGGCCTGGTCACTCACCATTTGCTGGGTAGCCAGGTGTGAGAGGGTCCCCTGCACCATTAAGATTTAAGATATTTCCACGCTGAACACCACCTCCAGGAAGATTCCAACCACCTGGATAGGACTCCACCCCGGGAGCAAAGTAATCAGCAGGATCTGAGTACAAAATGATCCCTTTGGCCCCAGCCAGCTGGGCATTTTTAACCTGGAATAGACAGTCTTTCATATTTTAGGTTGGTAACTCAAAATTACTCTTAAATAAGTAGCTAAACTTTATCTTCAATCTTTTATCCTTAGACTTAAAACAAGGGACATCTCACAGAGAGTTGGCTTTTTCTTTTTCCTACTGCAAGCTCTAAAAATGAGTTTCCAGGGCTGAATCAGCCCTCAGAGCAGCAGATTTTAAAAATGTACATATTAGTGGTAGTGAGTATGTGCTACTTCCTTCCTCTAGTCTAGAAGCACAATAAGCAAGTAGACTCCACAGACTAGACTCCCATTTCTTCTATGGTTGAGAGGGAATATTTCTGAAATTTAGTTTCCCACAAAAAAGGAAAAAATATTAGCAAATCAAGCCAAATTAAGTGATAGTAACTTTCAAAACTGCTGTGTATAAATTGGTTTCTCTCATTACCTATAATAAGAATACTAAAATTTAATTTAGTAAATATTTTCAAAGGTAACATTTAAAACAAAGATACTGAAGGTTAACAACAAATCAAATGCATGCTTCTTTGTAGACCACAGGCATAATGTGTAGGTATGGAAAAAACCTGTTCTGTTTCCCTGAACTTCTACCCTGGCCGAATTCAAATGACCCAGTTTAAAACCCCTGTATATAAGCTAGAAAATGTATCTTCCCTATTAGGTGGGCTGGTACAGAGTATGAGAAGATCACAGTCCTCCAAAAGTTTTAAGGATGTGGTTCTACCCATGTAAGATACAATATAACTTTTTATTTTTGTGGAAAAGAAAAAAAGATTATTTTTTACCTTATTTCCTCTGAAAATTTTCCCATATCTGGCAATCAGAATCTTCCCAGAGCAATTAATTTTCATGTCCCGCTCTAGTTTAAAGAAGTCTTCAGTTCGTGCGTAGTTAACATAGACTAGGTCACCCTGTTGAGATCATGGATGACTTACTACAAGTAAGATTTAATAAAAGAGGTTTTTCTGCGTGAAGACTGTTTCACATCTTTGAAAGAGGTAAGAGACAAGAGTATGCAAGAGGGTCAGAAAAGCATGAGCCTCAGGTAAGAGATTCAACAGAGAAATGAACTTGAATTAAGAAGGCAATTACCTGGGTAGAGACTTATGAGTTAACTATTAAGTTCTGTTTATGTTGATGTCTCCTGTAAAGTGACCATAAAACTATAGAAGTGTTCGTCAGGAAAATACACATAAATATACACACTGCAATTTGGCAGAGGTCAGATATCCGAGGTGAAAAAGCCCTAGATGAGAGCTGTATTCTCTTTGAAGTATATTCACAATGGGTCTTCACACCACCAGGTAAAAAAGAAATGTCAGGTAATACTGCTTTACGGGTCTGGCTTCAGGATTAGGTGCGAGTATGCTACCATCTCGGAGTATCAAGATTATCATTTGTAAAATGGCCTGTTAGATTAGAGCAGTGTTCTTCACACATTTTTTCTGCTCACCTACTCCCTAGATTATTTTTGAAGAGAAATGTATCCCTCCTTTATTTTTTATAATTTGGATTTTTTAAAACATCTTTATTGGAGTATAATTGCTTTACAATGATGTGTTAGTTTCTGCTGTATAACAAAGCAAATCAGCTATAGGTATACATATATCCCCATATCCCCTCCCTCTTGCATCTCCCTACCACCCTCCCTATCCCAACCCTCTAGGTGGTCACAAAGCACTGAGCTGATCTCCCTGTGCTATGCGGCTGCTTCCCACTAGCCATCTGTTTTACCTTTGGTAGTGTATATATGTCCATGCCACTCTCTCACGTCGTCCCAGGTTACCCTTCCCCCTCCCTGTGTCCTCAAGTCCATTCTCTACATCTTTGTCTTTATTCCTATCCTACCCTAGGTTCTTCAAAACCACTTTTAAAAAAATTTTTAGATTCCATATATATGTGTTAGCATACAGTATTTGTTTTTCTCTTTCTGACTTCACTCTGTATGACAGATTCTAGGTCCATCCACCTCACTACAAATAACTCAATTTCATTTCTTTTTATGGCTAATATTATATTGTATATATGTGCCACATCTTCTTCACCCATTCATCTGATGATGGACACTTAGTTTGCTTCCATGTCCTGGCTATTATAAACAGTGCTGCAGTGAACATTGTGATACATGTCTATTTTTGAATTATGGTTTTCTCAGGGTATATATGCCCAGTAGTGAGATTGCTGGGTCGTATGTATGGTAGTTCTTTTAAAATTTTTTAAGGAACCTCCATAGTGGCTGTATCAATTTACATTCCCACCAACAGTGCAAGAGGGTTCCCTTTCCTCTACACCCTCTCCAGCATTTATTGTTTGTAGAATTTTTGATGATGGCCATTCTGACTGGTATGAGGTAATACCAAATTGTACTTTTGATTTGCATTTCTCTAATGATTAGTGATGTTGAGCATCCTTTCATGTCTTTGTGGGCAATCTGTATATCCTCTCTGAAGAAATGTCTGTTTAGTCTTCTACCCATTTTTGGATTGGGTTGCTTGATTTTTGATATTGAGCTGCATGAGCTTCTTGTATATTTTGGAGACTAATCCTGTGTCAGTTGCTTCATTTGCAAATATTTTCTCCCATTCTGAGGGTTGTCTTTTTGTCTTGTTTATGGTTTCCTTGCTGTGCAAAATCTTTTAAGCTTCATTAGGTCCCATTTGTTTATTTTTGTTTTTATTTCCCTTTCTCTAGGAGGTGGGTCAAAAGGGATCTTGCTGTGATCTTGCTGTGATTTATGTCATAGAGTGTTCTGCCTATGTTTTCCTCTGAGAGTTTTATACTGTCTGGCCTTACATTTAGTTCTTTAATCCATTTTGAGGGGTTTTTTTGTGTATGGTGTTAGGGAGTTTTCCAATTTCATTCTTTTACATGTGGCTGTCCAGTTTTCCCAGCACCACTTATTGAAGAGGCTGTCTTTTCTCCATTGTATATTCTTGCCTCCTTTATCAAAGATAAGGTAACCATAGATACATGGGTTTATCTCTGGGCTTTCTATCCTGCTCCATTGATCTATATTTCTGTTTTTGTGCCAGTACCATACTCTCTTGATTACTGTAGCTTTGTAGTATAGTCTGAAGTCAGGGAGCCTGATTCCTCCAGCTCTCTTTTTCTTTCTCAAGATTGCTTTGGCTATTCGGGGTCTTTTGTGTTTCCATACAAATTGTGAAATCTTGTGTTCTAGTTCCATGAAAAATGCCATTGGTAGTTTGATAGGCATTGCATTGAATCTGTAGATTGCTTTGGGTAGTAGAGTCATTTTCATTCACAATGTTGATTGTTCCAATCCAAGAACATGGTATACCTCTCCATCTGTTTGTGTCATTTGTAACTTCTTTCATCTGTGTCTTATAGTTTTCTGCATACAGGTCTTTTGTCTCCTTAGGTAGATTGATTCCTAGGTATTTTATGCTTTTATTGCAATGGTAAATGGGAGTGTTTCCTTAATTTCTCTTTCAAATTTTTCATCATTAGTGTATAGGAATGCAAGAAATTTTTGTGCATTAATTTTGTATCCTGCTACTTTACCAAATTCATTGATTAGCTCCAGTAGTTTTCTGGTAGCATCTTTAGGAGTCTCTATGTATAGTATCATGTCATGTGCAATCAGTGACAGTTTTACTTTTGCTTTTCTGATTTGGATTCGTTTTATTTCTTTTTCTTCTATGGTTGCTGTGGCTAAAACTTCCAAAACTATGTTGAATAATAGTGGTGAGAGAGGGCAAACTTGTCTTGTTCCCGATCTTAGTGGAAATGGTTTCAGTTTTCCACCAACATTGAGAACAATGTTGGCTGTGGATTTGTCATATATGGCCTTTATTATGTTAAGATAAGTTCTCTCTATGCCCACTTTCTGGAGGGTTTTTATCATAAATGGGTGTTGAATTTTTTCCAAAGATTTTTCTGCATCTATCAAGATGATCATATGGTTTGTCTCCTTCAATTTGTTAATATGGTTTATCACATTGATTGATTTGCATACATTGAAGAATCCTTGCACTCCTGGGATAAACCCCACTTGATCATGGTGTATGATCCTTTAAATGTGCTGTTGGATTCTGTTTGCTAGTATTTTGTTGAGGAGGTTTGCATCTATGTTCATCAGTGATATTGGCCTGTACTTTTCTTTTTTTGTGACATCTTTGGTTTTTGTATCAGGTGGCTGTGGCCTCATAGAATGAGTTTGGGAGTGTTCCTCCCTCTGCTATATTATGTAAGAGTTTGAGAAGGATAGGTGTTAGCTCTTCTCTAAATGATAGACTTCGCCTGTGAAGCCATCTGATCCTGGGCTTTTGTTTGTTGGAAGATTTTTAATCAGTTTCAATTTCAGTGCTTGTGATTGGTCTGTTGATATTTTGTATTTCTTCCTAGTTCAGTCTCAGAAGGTTGTGCTTTTCTAACAATTTGTCTATTTCTTCCAGGTTGTCCATTATATTGGCAGAGTTGCTTGTAGTAATCTCCCATGATCCTTTGTATTTCTGCAGTGTCAGTTCTTACTTCTCCTTTTCATTTCTAATTCTATTGATTTGACCCTTTTCCCTTTTTTTTCTGATGAGTCTGGCTAATGGTTCATCAATTTTGTTTATCTTCTCAAAGAACCAGCTTTTAGTTTTATTGCTCTTTGCTATTGTTTCCTTCATTTCTTTTTCACTTATTTCTGATCTGATCTTTATGATTTCTTTCCTTCTGATAATTCTGGGGTTTTTTTGTTCTTCTTTCTCTAATTTCTTTAGGTGTAAGTTTAGGTTGTTTATTTGAGATGTTTCTTGTTTCTTGAGGTAGCATTGTATTGCTATAAACTTCCCTCTTAGAACTGCTTTTGCTGCATCCCATAGATTTTGGATCATTGTGTTTTCATTGTCATTTGCCTCTAGGTGTTTTTTGATTTCCTCTTTGATTTCTTCAGTGATGTCTTGGTTATTTAGCAACATATTGTTTATCCTCCAAGTGTTTGTGTTTTTTACATTTCTTTCCCTGTACTTTATTTCTAATACCATAGCGTTGTGGTCAGAAAAGATGCTTGATATGATTTCAATTTTCTTAAATTTACTGAGGCTTGATTTGTGACCCAAGATGTGATCTATCCTGGAGAATGTTCCATGAGCACTTGAGAAGAAAGTGTATTTCATTGTTTTTGGATGGAATGTCCTATAAATATCAATTAAGTCCATCTTGTTTAATGTGTCATTTAAAGTTTGTGTTTCCTTATTTATTTTCATTTTGGATGATCTGTCCATTGGTGAATGTGGGGTGTTAAAGTCCCTTACTATTACTGTGTTACTGTTGATTTCCCCTTTTATGGCTGTTAGCATTTGCCTTATGTATTGAACTGCTCCTATGTTCAGTGCATAAATATTTACAATTGTAATATCTTTTTGGATTGATCCCTTGGTCATTATGTAGTGTCCTTCTTTGTCTCTTGTAACAGTCTTTATTTTAAAGTCTATTTTTTCTGATATGAGAATTGCAACTCCAGCTTTCTTTTGATTTCCTTTTGCATGGAATATCTTTTTCCAACCCCTCACTTTCAGTCTGTATGTGTGCCTAGGTCTGAAGTGGGTCTCTTGTAGACAGCATACATATGGGTCTGGTTTTTGTACCCATTCAGCCAGTCTATGTGTTTTGGTTCGAGCATTTAGTCCATTTACATTTAAGGTAATTATCAATATGTATGTTTGTATTATCATTTTCTTAATTGTTTTGTGTTTATTACTGTAGGTCTTTTCCTTCTCTTGTATTTCTGCCTAGAGAAGTTCCTTTAGTATCTGCTGTAAAACTGGTTTGGTGTTGCTGAATTCTCTTAGTTTTTGTTGTCTGTAAAGGTTTTAATTTCTCTGTCAAATCTGAATGAGATCATTGCTGGGTAGAGTAATCTTGGTTGTACGTTTCTCCCTTTCATCACTTTCAATATGTTCTGCCAGTCCCTTCTGGCTTTCAGAATTTCTGCTGAAAAATCAGCTGTTAACCTTATGGGGATTCCCTTGTATGATATTTGTTGCTTTTCTCTTGGTGCTTTTAATATTTTTTCTTTGTATTTAATTTTTGATAGTATGATTAATATGTGTCCTGGCATGTTTCTCCTTGGATTTATACTGTATGGGGCTCTCTGCACTTCCTGGTCTTGATTGACTATTTCCTTTCCCGTATAAGGGAAGTTTTCAACTATAATCTCTTCCAATATTTTTGCAGTCCCTTTCTTTTTCTCTTCTTCTTCTAGGACCCCTATAATTTGAATGTTCATGCGTTTAATGCTGTCCCAGAGGTCTCTGAGACTGTCCTTAATTCTTTTTATTCCTTTTATCTTTTTTTCTGCTCTGTGGTAGTTTCTTTCACTATTTTATCTTCCAGGTCACTTTTCCATTCTTCAGCCTCATTTATTCTGCTATTGTTTCCTCTAGAGAATTTTTAATTTCATTTATTGTATCATTCATCATTGTTTGTTTGTTCTTTAGTTCTTTTAGGTCCTTGTTAAATGTTTCTTGTATTTTCTCCATTCTATTTCCATGGTTTTGGATCATCTTTACTATCATTACTCTGAATTCTTTTTCAGGTAGACTGTCTATTTCCTCTTCATTTTTTGGCCTGGTGGGTTTTAACCTTGCTCCTTCATCTGCTGTGTATTTTTCTGTTTTCTCATTTTGCTTAACTTACTGTGTTTAAGGTCTCCTTTTCTCAGGCTGTAGGTTCATAGTTCCCATTGTTTTGGGTGTCTGCCTCCAGTGGGTAATGTTGGTTCAGTGGGTTGTGTAGGCTTCCTGATGGAGGAAATTGCGGCCTGTGTTCTGGTGGGTGAAGCTGGATCTTGTCTTTCTGGTGGGCAGGACTGCATCTGGTGGTGTGTTTTGGGGTGTCTGTGAACTTAGTATGATTTTAGGCAGCCTCTCTGTTAATGGATGGGGTTGTGTTCCTGTCTTGCTAGTTGTTTGGCATGGGGTGTCCAGCAATGGACCTTGCTGGTCGTTGAGTGGAGCTGGGTCCTAGTGTTGAGATGGAGATCTCTGGGAGAGTTCTCGCCAATTAATATTACAAGGGGCTGGGAGGTCTCTGGTGGGCCAATGTCCTGAATTCAGCTCTCCCACCTCAAGAGGCTCAGGCCTAACACCTAGACAGAGCACCAAGACACTGTCAGCCACACAGCTCAGAAGAAAAGGGAGGAAAGAAAAAAAGAAAAGAAAATAATAAAATAAAGTTATTAAAATAAAAAAATTAAAATTAATTATTAAAATTAAAAAGTAATTAAAAAAAAGAGCAACCAAACCAATAAACACATCCATCAATGATAACAAGTGCTAAAAACTATACTAAAGGAAAAAAAATGGACAGACAGAACACTAGGACAAATGGTAAAAGCAAACCTATACAGACAATATCACAGAAAGAAGCATACAGATACAAACTCACAAAAAGAAAAAGGAAAACAAAGAAACAAACTATATATATATATATATATATATATATATATATATATATATATTTAAAAAAGGAAAAGAGCAACCAAATCAATAAACAAAGCTACCTATGATAATAAGCTCTAAATACTAAACTATGATAAACATAAAACTAGAAACAAATTAGATGCAGAAAGCAAACCCCAAGTCTACAGTTGCTCCCAAAGTCCACTGCCTCAGTTTTGGGATGATTCATTGTCTATTGAGTTATTCCACAGATGCAGGGCACATCAAATTGATTATGGAGATTTAATCCACTGCTCCTGAGGCTGCACAGAGAGATTTCCCCTTCTCTTCTTTGTTCACATAGCTCCTGGGATTCAGCTTTGGTTTTGACCCCGCATCTGCATGTAGGTCGCCCTCTGGTGTCTGTTCTTCACCCAGACAGGAGGGGGTTAAAGTAGCGGCTGATATGGGGGTTCTGGCTCACTCAGGCCAGAGGGGTACAGAACGTGAGGCGAGCCTGCAATGGCAGAGGCCAGCATGACATTGCAACAGCTTGAGGGCATCGTGTGCTCTCGTGGGGAAGTTGTCCCTGGGTCACAGGCCCCTGGCAGTGACGGGCTGCACTGGCTCCTGGGAGGGGAGGTGTGGATAGTGACCTGTGCTCACACACAGGATTCTTTTTTTTTTTTTTAACATCTTTATTGGAGTATAATTGCTTTACAATGGTGTATTAGTTTCAGCTTGATAACAAAGTGAATCAGTTATACATATACATATGTTCCCATATCTCTTCCCTCTTGCATCTCCATCCCTCCCACCCTCCCTATCCCATCCCTATAGGTGGTCACAAACTACCAAGCTGATCTCCCTATGCTATGTGGCTGTTTCCCACTAGCTATCTTTTTTACTCTTGGTAGTGTATATATGTCCATGCCACTCTCATTTTGTCACAGCTTACCCTTCTCCCTCCCCATACCCTCAAGTCCATCCTCTAGTAGGTCTGTGTCTTTATTCCCATCTTACCCCTAGGTTCTTCATGACCTTTTTATTTTCTTTGTTAGATTCCATATATATGTGTTAGCATACGGTATTTGTTTTTCTCTTTCTGACTTACTTCACTCTGTATGACAGACTCTAGGTCCAACTACCTCACTACAAATAACTCAGTTTCGTTTCTTATTACGGCTGAGTAATATTCCATTGTATATATGTGCCACATCTTCTTTATCCATTCAACTATTGATGGACACTTAGGTTTCTTCCATGTCCTGGATATTGTAAATAGAGCTGCAATGAACATTTTGGTACATGACTATTTTTGAATTATGGTTTTCTCAGGGTATATGCCCAGTAGCGGGATCGCTGGGTCGTATGGTAGGTCTATTTTTAGTTTTTTAAGGAACCTCCATACTGTTCTCCAGAGTGGCTGTATCAATTTACATTCCCACCAACAGTGCAAGAATATTCCCTTTTCTCCACACCCTCTCCAGCATTTATTGTTTCTAGATTTTTTGATGATGGCCATTCTGACCAGTGTGAGATGATATCTCATTGTAGTTTTGATTTGCATTTCTCTAATGATTAATGATGTTGAGCACTCTTTCATGTGTTTGTTGGCAATCTGTATACCTTCTTTGGAGAAATGTCTACTTAGGTCTTCTGCCCATTTTTGGATTGGGTTTTTGTTTTTTTGTTATTAAGTTGCATGAGCTGCTTGTAAATTTTGGAGATTAATTCTTTGTCAGTTGCTTCATTTGCAAATATTTTTCCCATTCTGAGGGTTGTCTTTGGTCTTGTTTATGGTTTCCTTTGCTGTGCAAAAGCTTTTAAGTTTCATAGGTCCCATTTGTTTATTTTTGTTTTTATTTCCATTTCTCTAGGAGGTGGGTCAAAAAGAATCTTGCTGTGATTTATGTCATAGTTTTCTGCCTATGTTTTCCTCAACATCTAAGAGTTTGATAGTGTCTGGCCTTACATTTAGGTCTTTAATCCATTTTGAGTTTATTTTTGTGTATGGTGTTAGGGAGTGTTCTAATTTCATTCTTTTAAATGTAGCTGTCCAGTTTTCCCAGCACCACTTATTGAAGAGGCTGTCTTTTCTCCACTGTATATTCCTGTCTCCTTTATCAAAGATAAGTTGTCCATATGTGTGTGGGTTTATCTCTGGGCTTTCTATCCTGTTCCATTGATCTGTATTTCTGTTTTTGACACACAGTATTCTTGGTGGCTGCAGTAGCAGCCTTAGCATTTCATGCCTGTCTCTGGTGTCCTAGGCTTGCGCCCGTCTCTGGAACTCATTTAGGCGGTGCTGTGAATCCCCTCTCCTCGCACACCCTGAGGTCTTTTGACTCTTTGGCAGTTCCAAACTTTTTCCCGGACTCCCTCCCAGCTAGCTGTGGCGCATTAGCCCCTTTCAGGCTGTGTTCATGTAGCCAACCCCAGTCCTCTCCCTGGGGTCTGACCTCCGAAGCCCGAGCCTCAGCTCCCAGCCCCACCTGCCCTGGCAGGTGAGCAGACAGGCCTCTCAGCCTGGTGAGTGCTGGTCGGCACCGATCCTCTGTTCGGGAATCTCTCCACTTTGCCCTCTGCAGCTCTGTTGCTGTGCTCTCCTCCATGGCTCCGAAGCTTCCCGCTCCCTGCCCACCCCCGTCTCCACCAGTGAAGGGGCTTCCTAGTGTGTGGAAACTTTTCCTCCTTCACAGCTCCCTCCCAGTGGTGCAGGTCCCATGCCTATTCTTTTGTCTCTGTTTTTTTCTTTTGCCCTACCCAGGTACATGGGGAATTTCTTGCTTTTTGGGAAGTCAGGTCTTCTGCAAGCATTCAGTAGGTGTTCTGTAGGAGTTGTTCCATATGTAGATGTATTTTTGATATATTTGTGGGGAGAAAGGTGATCTCCACATCTTACTCCTCCACCATCTTGAAGGTCCTCCCCCTCCTTTATTTTTTTTATTTTTTTATTTTTTTATTTTTTTTTTTGTGGTATGTGGGCCTCTCACTGCTGTGGCCTCTCCTGTTGCGCAGCACAGGCTCCGGACGCTCAGGCTCAGCGGCCATGGCTCACGGGCCCAGCCGCTCCACGGCATGTGGGATCTTCCCGAACCAGGGCACGAACCCGTGTCCCCTGCATTGGCAGGCGGACTCTCAACCACTGCGTCACCAGGGAAGCCCCCCAACTTTATTTTTAAGTTGACATCTGAAATTTTTTGGCATGTCTTTAAGTTGTGGTGAACAATGCAATTTCCAGCACATTATAAATATTAACATTTTCAGAAGTAGTCTTGCCTCACTTTTTATTTATATCCAAAGGAATTTAAATATTGTAATGATTTTTTATTCAATATCATCCACTTTAAAACCACACTCTTCAGTCAGAATTTTATCATCGCTTTTTCTCCTTGAAGTTGTATTTGCCCATTTCCCTAAAGCATTTTACTCTAAAGTAAAATGTATTTGTGCTGGACACCAGTGCGTTGGTGTCGATTCCCCTTCACTGAAGATGTTCTTGCTCCTGCTGCAGGGCAGGCTCTCTGCAGGCAGCCTTCAGGAGTCAGCCCCTTGCTTACGATCAGCTACAGACAGCCACCTTGTTCAAGGTCATGCCCCTTCTTAGGATGCACATGTTCAATGACTGATCGATGTGGGAATATGAATACCTGGACATCTTTGTCCAGCCCAGGACAATCTTGAAAGGCTATTCTGACTCCAGAGCTGCCCATTGGGTCAGCTGAGGCTGTCCTTGAGCTAGCACTGAGGTGCAGCTTCTCCCTCTGCCTATTCCAGCTTCCTTCTCCTCCCTGCTACAGATATTGATCCCAAGAGAACATTCCTTAATAACCATCTAGCATGCTAAATTCCATTTCAGTTTCTGTTACCTAGAATCTGGGTATATTTGCAAGTCTTTTATTAATCACTGCCAAACTTGCCTTGATTAAGAATGTGTGTGTGTGTGTGTGTGTGTGTGTGTGTGTATAGTGCTTAAAAATATTTATTTCCTATGACAAGCTGTACATGTTAAGAAAATTCTTCAAGAGTAATTTACTATTATAATTATTAGTAGTATCAATTGAGCCTAACAACATCATTACAAACTTTTATAAATAATACATACCTAAGCATAAAATTTTACTTGAAATACAACTTTTAGTGCTATGGGATGTTAAAACATTAGGTCATGGATCTACGGATGAATAAATTATTTCCAGAATGAGTCGGGACTCACTCTCAGTTTTATTTACATTTCTTGTTTTTAGACAAGTTCTGAGAAACCTCAGGATGGGGATGATAAAAAATGGAATTTCCTTATATTATCTAAACTCTTTCCAAGTTACAACTCCTAAATCTCACACTGATCTTTTATCCAAGTTAATTCTAATGATACCAGCTGGAAACTCAATTAGGCTCATCTTTAATTTTGTTCAACTATAAACCATTTGACTTGCCAAATCTTTGTTACCCAGCTATTAGAATCTTTCACTATTGTCTCTTTGTTTGGAGCCCCAGAGATTGTTTTTACTACTCAGAGATATTCTTCATCTTGTTTTAGGATGAATGAGTGATGTCTCTCATTCATAAAATAAGATAAAAATAACTATAAATAGGGAGGTGGAGACAGAGTACTACCGGGACCTCACCACGGGCTAGGTCTCAATACCATGGAAGAGTCCACTGAGAAATTGATGATGCAACTGATTTATTTAAAACGATCCTATGTCTGCCTTTGGAAAGTCTTCACATACCCTAGAGTTTGAAGTCCCTGTCCTACACGATTTCTGATATCCTATCATTTTATTTTGGTTATTATTTTCCTCTTTAACTACATCTCATAACATGTGCACAACAAATTTATAACATATTGACATAAGGTTGTTTCCAAGCTGATTTTAGGATTCATTCCACAAACCTGTTGAGGGCATATCATTCTAGGAATTAGGGATACAGCAAATCCCTGTCCTTGAAGAAACTTACATTCATGTGGAAAGCAGAGAGATAAGATAATAAACAATAAAATTAATAACTAAGTAAATTGTATATTATATTAAAAGGTGATGAGTTCTGTAGAAAAATTCAAAAAAAAAGTTTAAATACAGTAGGCAAACAGGGAATTTGTACTGTACTCAGTTGGGTGCAATTTTCGAAAAAGAGAGAAAGTCTATTGAGAAGGTGACATCTGAATCTTTGCTTCAGTAAAAGGATTAGTTTTAGCTATTACTTTTCCTCCTAAGACCAATGCAATATTAATGCACTATTGATGATAGCACTGTATGTCTGATTTATAACTGTTAGTCTTCTCTGGAACTCACTCTTATACTACTGTGAATACAAAGCCATTAACCAATTTGGTTTCAGTGAATTTTGTTTTAGTGTAAATGTTCTACTTGAAATTTATTCATATTTAATATCACCAACTTTGAGAAGACTTCTGTAAATGTCTGTAAATTGTGGCTATCTTTTAATAAATCTGCACTCCTCACAAAGCAAATTATGATGGAGAAGGGATTGGAGAAGATATTAGTTTGAAAATGACAGTAAACTTTGAAAATGAAAACAAGTGTGGACAGATAGGCCCTCTCGGCACTTCACAAATGCAAGTTGTCACTGCTAGTTAGAAAAAAATATTTATTTTCAGACAATGACCTTCTTGTAAAATTTACACTGTACCATTGTTCTATAACTGGGAATAAATACAATCTTGCACTGTTAGCCTACAATTTTCCATTTCTTTTAAGCTTCCATCTTCCTGCTCTTGTTAATAGAGACAGAATTGGGACGTGAGACCAGTGGTTCTCAAACCATGGATCTTGAACCAGCAGAATCAACAATATCTAGCAACTTGCTGGAAACAAACTCTCAGGCTTCACCCAAGACCTACTGAAACTCAGGTGATGGGAATCAGAATCTGTGTTTTATATGATTGTTTATAATTTCCTTTGCTGTGCAAAAGCTTTTAAGTTTCATTAGGTCTCATTTGTTTATTTTTGTCTTTATATCCATTTCTCTAGGATATGGGTGAAAAAGGATCTTGCTGTGATTTATGTCATAGAGTGTTCTGCCTATGTTAGGTGCAAGAGGGAGGGGATATGGGGATATATGTATACATATAGCTGATTCACTTTATTATACAGCAGAAACTAACACAACCTTGTAAAGCAATTATACTTCAATAAAGATGTTTAAAAAAATAATGAATGAGGAAATTAATAAAGACCCAAAGTGTGAAAACATAAAGAGAACACTGAACAATATCACAATTAAAGAATCCTTTTCAGTAAAAAGCAACATAAATAACATGAACAAATATAGATGAAAACTTAGGAGAAGCTGTTTGCAATATCTAAACCAATAGGAGATGAATAACTAAAATATTTAAGAAACCTCTGAAGTTAATAAGAAAAAGGCCAGAAACTCAACAGGAAAAGAAGACTATAATTAATCATTTCACAGAGCAAAAACACAGCATAGCTAATAAATATATTTGGAGATGTACAATCTTATTTGTAATAAAAAAAATGTGAATCAAAATAAATTAAAACAACAACAAAACAATTAGATGAGCAAAATTTAGAAAGTTACATAACTTCAGCCATTGATGAAAATGTGAGGAAACAGGAACACTCATACAGTATTGGAGGGAGCAGTAAACTGCTACACTCTTGACAGTGTGAAATGAAGTATTCCCTACAAACCAGCAATCCCATACCTGGTTTAGTTTACACAGAGAGCCCATACATGAGCATATTCACTCCAACACTGTTTGTGGTAATTTAAATTTAGAGGCAAACCACGTGTTTGCCACTAAGAGAATGGATAAGTTACATGTGGTGTGCATGATAACATGGGATAACATGCAACTGTGAAAAGTAACAAACTACTCTGACATAAAGCAATAGATTAAAAAAAAAGTTGATTGAAAAACAGTAAGAGACCAAGTAAGACCTAAGGTATAATATTATTTGCGTACATTTAAAATACACCTATCACAAAATTAAGGCCATGTTTTTGTAAGAATACATACATTTCTAAAAGTATAAATACATTAGAGTCAGTGGCAGGGTGTAGTGGAGTGGAGAAGAGGAATGAGATTGAAAATAGGGATGAGAGATGAAAGGAAAGAAATTAAATTAGGGATCTTACATGGACCCATTATTATTATTCCTTGAGGAATAAGTCTAGGTGACCTCAAGACACCTGAGTTTTAAAATATGCTATATCTTCATTCCCAATTTTTATATAACTTATTTCTATGTCATGTCAATTATGAAATAATTATAGTGATTATAAGCATTCTATTTATGTGCAAATATTTAGGGAGAATTTTTCTAATACTGTTCCCTTAACTATGATGTTAACTACTCATTTGAAGTAAATTTCATACAACCAATAGAAAATATTCTATTCTAAGTTTGTGAGAGTTTTTAAATTATAAGTTAATCAAATATTCAAAACATTAGCAAACAATAAAAATAGTGTTTTTTAACTTTACTTATTAAAAAACATGGCATTGCCAAATATTAAATCATCCTTATATTCTTGCAATAAATTTTAACTAATTGGTGAAGATAGAACTTTAAATGTCAATTCAATTCTAAATGTAAATTTTTTACTTAGGATGTTTCTGATGATAGTCAAGCCCTTATCTCCCTATTGAGTGATATTTCAATATGCCCAATTGTCTATTAGCAACCTCTTGGAATATATCCTAGGCACCTCAAACTCAATATGTCCAAAACTGAATCTACTTAATGTTAAATATTACGGTAGGAGATATAACATTTTAAAAGACATTAATAAATTATATTCAACTGTTTCAAATTTAACTTTCTTATAGAAAAACAAAGTACTATGCAAGAATCTGGGGATTTACTGTAAAATCTTAGATGATAGTTATACACACTGCTTTATTCTTTTTTTTTTTTTTTTTGGTACATGGGCCTCTCACTGTTGTGGCCTCTCCCGTTGCAGAGCACAGGCTCTGGACGCGCAGGCTCAGTGGCCATGGCTCACGGGCCCAGCCGCTCCGCGGCATGTGGGATCTTCCCGGACCGGGGCATGAACCCATGTCCCCTGCATCAGCAGGCGGACTCTCAACCACTGTGCCACCAGGGAAGCCCCACACTGCTTTATTGAGTAAACCACGTAACATTTTCTAAAATGGACATTCGTACTCTTCACTTGAAAATGGCAACAATTTCAAATTCTCATTCAAGTTCTTTGAAACTTAATCCAACTTATACAGTGGTAGTAAGATATGTAGTATTTTCATACAATGGAAATTACTTGGCAATAAAAAGGAACAATCTACTGATAAATGCAAAACATGTGAATTTCACAGACCCTATGCTTAGTGAAAGAAAATAGACACAAATGATTACATGCTATCAATTCTATCTATATGAATTTCTAGTATAGGCAAAACTAATCAAAGGTGGCAAAAAAAAATCAGAAGAATGATTGCCTTGAGAGTGTGTGGAGTTGATTGAGAAGGGGCTCAAAAGTACTTTCTGAAGTGATAGTAGTATTCTATATGTTGATGGAGTTTGCATTACACAGGTGTATGCATTTGTCAAAAGTCCATAAATGTACATTTTGGATTTCTCCATCTCAGTGTAGTAAATTTTATCTTAAAAAAAACTATGAACACAAAATAGTATGTATTCCTTTTTATTACTAAGAAATTCTATTTCTTAAATATAAAAAAAGGTGAATTTGGATTACATCAAAAACCTCCTTAATACCTCTTTAATTATTGCCTGTATGTATAAGGAAGTTCTCTTTGTTATTTCTATTTTATTGCATGCATTTTTACCTCTGGCATTCCTTGTGGAGAAAAGGCACTGAAAGGTGGAACAACATCTGAAACATTTTCATATCCTGGAGGAGGTGGTTCAAATAATGATGTGTTGAAAATCTAGAGAAACAAAATATAATAATCAGAGGCAAATCAGGTAAAGTTTCATTACTATGACCAAACAAGGAAATGTGTACTATCTCTTTCTGTCAGTAGATGGTTAATGAAGCCTTTGGTATTTTAAAGATACAGATCAAAGAGCCAGCACTGTGCTAGAGGCTATGAGGATTTCATGATATGAATAAACTTAGAGACCCTTAGAGGATGTATAAGCACTAGCTTTTGATTTAGAAGGAAAACTTTAATTCCCAAATAAAAATCACAGCATACAATATTCTTAGTCACTTATAAAAATGCTAAGATAATTACTTGGGAGCAAATTAATGTTAAATTCACTTTGAACCAAATATAATATAATCTTTTAAGTGTATCACTGTCATTGTTAAGTAGGTATCAATTTTTTTTTTAGGTTCCAAACCACTACCTCTAAAAGAGAGCTCCAAGCTACAGGAAGAAGAAACTGACAGAATTCCAAAGGGAAATAAAAATAATCCACCACTATAGTGAGATAATCTAACATTCCTTTCCCAGAAATTAATAAAGATTGCAGACAAAATAAGACTACATCAAGGATAAAGGCAATTTTAGCCAAACAATTAACAAACTTGAACTAATGAACAAATATAAGATCATTAAACTCAACAGCTGAATACATTTTTTTCAAATAAACACAGAACATTTATAAAAATTGACCACATAATAGGCTATAAAGGAAGCCTCAACAATTGCTAAATGACTAGTGTCATACAAACCACATTATCTGATCACAATGTAGTTAAGTTAGAAAATCAGATGAAACCGAGAGTGGAAAAACTTTTAAATTTGGAATTTTAAAAATACCCCTAAATAGCTCCAAGGTTCAAAGATGAAAACATAGAACTTAGAAAATATTAAGATATTAATGATAACTAAAACACTTCTCCAAACTTGTGAGATCTAGTTGAAGTGGCTCTTAGAAGGAAATTTATGGTTTTAAATACTCATATTAGAAAAGAAGAAAGGTTGAACATCAATAAATTAAGTATTCAACTAAAAATGTTACAAAGAACAGCAAAATAGACACCAGGAAGGTAAAAGAGGAAATTATATTAAGTAAGAACAGAATTAATGAAACATAAAACATATATACAAGAAATGATTGCCAAAGCTGAAGGTTTATTCTTTGAAAATACAGGTAAAATTGACATATCTCTGTCAATGTCAATAAGAAAAAAATAAAAGGTAAGCACAAATAAATAATATTAAGGGTTGAAAAAAATTCATATCTATAGATGTCGAACAGATTCAAAAAGGTAATAAGAAAATACTAGGAAGAACTATGCCAATAATTGAAATCTTAGATGAAATGGAAAAATGCATTTTAAAAAATTTATTAAAACTGACATAAGGATGCATTTTTTAAAACCTAAATAGTCCTATAACAATAAAAAAAATTGAATCAGTACTTTAAAATCTCCCACAAAACAAAGTATCAAAACCAACTGGTTTTACTTTGAGTTTGAAAGTAAAAGATTAAGTATAACACAACGTATTTCAGAGATTAAAAACTCAGCTCGTTGGGCTTCCCTGGTGGCGCAGTGGTTGAGAGTCCGCCTGCCGATGCAGGGGACACGGGTTCGTGCCCCGGTCCGGGAAGATCCCACATGCCGCGGAGCGGCTGGGCCCGTGAGCCATGGCTGCTGAGCCTGCGCGTCTGGAGCCTGTGCTCCGCGGCGGGAGAGACCACAACAGTGAGAGGCCCGCGTACCGCAAAAAAAAAAAAAAAAACAAAAAGACATTAAAAAAAAAAAAAACTCAGCTCGTTATATAAGGCAAGTCTAATCTAGAAATTATACCCCAATAAGCAAATTGCAGAAATACAGGCCAAACATGCTATGAATATAAACTGAATATATATAGATATATGAGTTGAAAACTCTACTACTGACTAATATTACAAATTTCAAAAATGTAAGATAAGTCTAATATTACAATATCATTTAATATAATTATCATTGTGAAAAAGAAAAATTATACGCTCATCTCAAAAGATATCCAAAAAAAAGAAAAAAAGTGTTGATAAAATTCAACATAAATCCATGACAAAAAGTCTTAGTAAACTTGGAAAGGAAGTGAATTAACGTAACCTGATATAAATATCAAAATTAAGGTGAAACATTAAAAACGTTCAAGTCAAGGACACCTGCTATCACCACTCATTTTTAATGTTAAACTATAAGTCCTGGTCCGTGCAGTAATGCAAAGGGTTGTGGGAGATGGGGAGTGACTCTGAGCTGACATTATATTGTACTGACTAGAGCACCAGTTACCTACTTCTGATGCTGATAGAACCTAAAATGACACCAAATCAACTACTACTCTTCAAAAATTCCCATATCTTCCATCTTTCCCATAATTTTTCTGTGGTCCACATAGGGTACAAATGCAGCTGAATCACTGGGAAAGATTATAAGAAAAACTATACTAAAGTGCAATAAAAATTCATCTAGAGACAAAGTCATCCCATCAGCAAGTCTTTCAGCCAAGGAAGTACTCAAGCTCGTCTCACTTGACTTGCCTTTACGGTAATCTTCAATTTTACAACACCACTGAGCAGGTGGATTTTACATCAAGTTTATGAGTTATTCTAACAACTAGGAAAAGTTTCTTAAGGTGACGGAAAAGAGTCTTTTGGGTGACTTTATCAAAGGTAGACAATACACCAGTGATCACTGCTCACTATCCAAAATTCACTAATATAGCCTCAAATTATGTATTCTGAGTATAACTAAAATAATTTTGGTTTACAAATTTCTATTTACTTTTTTGTGACATAAAAAAGGCAATATATATACTTCAATCCATATGGCATGTTATCCTTATGTAAACAAAGATGAAATAATGCATATAGCATTAAAAATATTTCTTGCAGAATCTATAAAATGCTAATCATATTTGTTGCCTGTGGGAAGGGGAATTCCTCTGTGTCGTGTAGGAAAGTAAAAGTTTGCAGTTTACCACATAGCTTGGCTATGAATAGTCACAATAATTAAACTGGGAGATGGGGACACAGTAAAAGAGCATTTGTAGTTGGGGTGAGAATAGAGCTCAACTGTCACAAGGTCAAAAGATAGTGCCTGAATTTGAAACACAAGCAATACAAGCATGTCATTTAAAGAAACAGAAGTAAATACCAAAAGAACCACTCAGTGCTGAACAGTGATTGCCTCAGGGAAGGGGGATATAGAGGGGCCCTTAGGAGAACTGTGTGATTCTTTTTGTGCAGGTAAAACTTGGGTAAAAATAAAAATGATTCAATGATATAACTTCCAAAAAAGTTAATAAGCTTTTGGCAGCTAACACCATTCAGGAAAATCTCCAAAATGAAACTTCTACAAGTTAGGTTTATATTAAGTGACAGGCTTTAGAAATTTCATAAGTGCTTATAATAGCAAAAAGAAACAATGAAATGAAATAAAAGCAAAGGTACAGTCAAAATTGGAAGTGAAGAGCAAGGAAAAAAGAAGAGAATTGAAAGTTTGCTATTTTCCTCATTGCACACAATTGCCAAATTTGATAGATCAAATTTGGTTTAAGTATGTGTATTTTTTAACGTTACCAATATTTTATTACATCATTAAATAATCTTCCTAAATATACATTTAAAGACCCCTTAATACTTATATAGATATGACCCTGCTTATTTAATAAAGGTTATGGGACCATAGGAAGTATATCAGTATTCCCCATACCTACCTTAAAAATATTTTTAAAATTTTGAAATAGTTTGATAATATTTTTTAAAGTTAAACAGTATTAACTACTATAATTGAAAATAGTGAATATGGAAACTTTCAACTCATATTAGGAAATTTAGCATGGGATTACATCACTGACTGTAAAACAACATATTAATTATTAAGAAGAGGCTGATTCATTAGTCAATAAGGGGAGGTGATTAAAAATTTATATATACTTAAATCACATGACATTTTTAGTTGACTGATCAAACTGAACATATCTGAAGCTATATGCAATTTAGAAGGCCCAGCTAACCAAAGGACTGAAAGAAGCTATCCAGAGTAAAAGGGGCTACTTTAAATATGGTAGCTGTAAGGCAAATAGGGATGAATGTTGACTTATATTTTATGAGCTTTCATATTGAATATATATCGTGATAAGAAATACCTCAATTACTTGTATTATCTTCTTTCCCAAGTGCCCTAACTAGCAAAGAAGATTGTAAATTTTTTAGTGTAGATATAATTCTATAGTATTTCTGTCCAAATTCTCCTCCTTCCAAATGCCCACACCCAAGTTCTGGGCGCAGAGCTGAACACATGATCATATGAGATTTAATCATTAAGTACAAATAAAAACCTGCTAGCTCAAACAGCACTTCTCTGAATTTTCTAGCATCTTCAAATCTATGCATGATCTTTTATAGTCCAAATCTTTCAAAAATGTATCAATTTCGTTGCTTAGAAGTTTACTGATATATCATATTTTATATTAGTGTACAATACTAAAACACAGAAAATAGCAAATGTCATCAAACATCAATTTTTCAGAATCTTTCCAACATCACATAAATTCAAACATCATAAGAAAGAGTTGGCACCAGTAATAAGATTATAAAAGGCATCATTCACAAGTGTCAATATTGATTTCTACCAGTATTTGGACATGGTAGAGGGCATTCTTTCACATAAGGTATTTCAAAATAGTAGACCGGGGGGCTTATTTTTTCTTTCTTTCTTTTTACCTCATTTCCATCTTCATCAATTATTGAGATGTAGTTGGGATGAGTCTTATTTGGATAGGACAACAGGACATCATAATGGGCTAACTCAACAGAATCCAGGCCAAATTCTTTCCACTGAGATTGAATTTGCTTTGCAAGCTGAAAGTTTTGTTCTGTTCCAGCTAAATGTGGTATCCGTGTAAAATTGCTGTTGACAAAAAATTGAAAGTGGTTAGAAATTTTTAGTCAGATTTTATCTTAAATCAACAACCAAATAAGGCTGATATACATTAAAAAAAATATTTTGAGGTGTTATACTTTACAAAAGCAAAGTGGGGGCTTCTCTGGGGGCACAGTGGTTGAGAGTCCGCCTGCCGATACAGGGGACACGGGTTTGTGCCCCGGTCCGGGAGGATCCCACATGCCGCGGAGCAGCTGGGCCCTTGAGCCATGGCCGCTGAGCCTGCGCGTCCGGAGCCTGTGCTCCGCAATGGGAGAGGCCACAATGGTGAGAGTCCCACGTACCACAAAAAAAAATAATAATAATAAATAAAAAATAAAGGAGAGAAGGAATTATATATGTTGCTAAAGAAAAAAAAACCCTCCCCTGAAAGCCACCTGGGATTTCTGGTCTTTTGAGCATAAGCTGTCTGTTCTCCCTATTTGACGCCCTACAGTAAATGCTGGACTCCTTCACCTCAACCTGGTGTCAGTAGACTGGCTTTGCTGCACAGCAGGCTAGCAGACCCAAGTTTGGTTAGGTAACATTATGAGTGAAATTCCTGGTAAAATTTTGTCATTACCCACCAAGATGCAATGGTGTTCTATGATCAGGTTTAGAACCCACTCATTTGGAGCAAAGTTAATCCTGAAAATGATGAGTAGGAAAAAAGATTTGTCTCCAAGGATAAATAAATCAACTGGCCACAAAATCAGTGTATTACAGGTTTTGCCACTAACTTGTTGTGTAATCCTGGCCATGTCTTCAATTTCTCATCCATACATGGGGAGAATATTGCTACCTCACTAATTCACAAAGATTTGAGGCTCAATTAGACAATTGCTAAGAAACAGAAGTTCGTTTTTTTTTGTTTTGTTTTAATCAATTGAGAAGTGTGTCACACTGTCTTGATTCTATTAGAATATCCAGTTATTTTCTAATAAGAAGAAGAATTTACAAATTATCCAAAATAGCCAACAACATGTATTAACAAAACAAATAGGCTCATACATCTCTGTCTGGCTAGAAAAGTTTATATATGTTCCAAGGATCATTATGTTATCTCAATTAATAAAGGGAGCTATTGGTATTCCTGTTTTCATACACTGCATCTGGTTTACAAATGCACAGTGCTTGGAGAAGTTAGATGACCTAAAGACAGCCAGTGAAAGACGGAACTGGTATTCAAATGTAGATCAGTGAAAGCTAAGACACTCTTCTGAAATAATCTTGTCTTTCAGAACAGGGTGGAGAAGGAAATTCCCTCTAAAGACATGCAAAATAGTGAACAGATCTGAGAATTTAACTAGATGTTACAAAACAAAAGGGAAAACTAGGACAACCTTGCACCCCAAGGAAGACTGAAAAGGCAGCCCCTACTTAACCTCCCCCCAACCACTATTGAGAGTCAGGTGACTTAGAAGTAGTAGAGAATTTTTAGTAGTAAAGCAAAGGATTAGAAAGGGGAACAAGACAGAGGATCTGAGGCTTTAATGACCCCTAACCTAAGGGTCTAAATAGACTGAAAGCACTCTGATGGACAAATGGCAATTTGGAATTCTGGAGAGTCCAGGAGGCTTCTGGAGGTTCTGTGGTCCTTGGAGGGGTGAGTGGGGGGTTCTGTTAATCTCTTTCTTTTGTTTGTTAATGATGCAAATCCTTGAGTTCTAAACAGTTAGAGGAGCTTGGTCAAGGCCACGGAGAATAAGCAAGAAGCTGACGGCCCAGAAAGTGAGCTAGAGGCAGGCATTCATTTTATTTCTTTGCTGGTCACTCCATCTCACAGGTTAGAAAAGGAAAAATGAAGCAGAGGCAGCACCCCTGTCTAGGAGTGAAGATTATATCTCGCCAGACTTCCACTTTTATTATACCTATTATACATAATTATAGTAAAAGAAGTGCAAGAGGCAGAAGGATTTCCACAAAATTTAAGCTTCTGGGTCTCTCACTTGAAATGGCCCTTCCAAAGACTTGATAGGTGCCCTAGCAAATTTTATTCATAGTTTTAATTCTATCGTAATTAAATAGACATATGTGTTTGTATGACTATGTGTAGGTACATCTATACATATATATATTTACTTGACTGTTTTTACATAAAATTATAACTTGTATTCACTATGGAGTCCTTTAATCGTTATCAGGACTTCAAGTATGTCACTTTGAAAAAGCTAAGCATTCCAATCAATTATTCAATAAAAGTGTTTTATTTTTAGTTGCCTTGAAAATACTTTTTAAAATTTACTCATTTACCTCTTTTTCCCTACACCAGGGATAGCTATTTCAGGAAATAGGGAGCTGGTTTCTACACTAGGTCACATATATGCTCTCTAATTTCATGCTCATCAGAACAATATCACTATCCCCATTTTATAGAGGTGAAAATGATGGCTCAGGAAGGTTAAGTATTTACTCAAAGTTACTTTAATATCAGTGGGCGAAGATGGAATTTAAACTTGCGTATGTCTGACTTTGAAGTCCAAAATTTATTCTTTTGACTAAAATATACTATCTTCCTGTGAAACACGAGTCAGCAAACTATGTTTCACTGACCAAATCCAGCTCACTTCCTTTCTTTGTACAGCCCACAAGCTAAAAATGGTTATCACATTTTAAATAGGTGAAAAAAATCAAGAGGAATAATATTTTGTGACATATCATTTATATGAAATTTAAATTTCAGTGCCTACAAATGAAGTTTTATTGAAACTGTCACACTTATTCAATTACGTATTTACTATCACTTTTTTGGTGCTACAATAGCAGAGCTGAGTAGCTGGGACAGAGATCAGCTGGCATACAAAAGCTGGACCTTTACAGAAAAAGTTTAGTGACACCTGCTTTAAAACATCTATCATGATAAAGTTCAGCTGAAGGTACAATCCTCTCCAGATGAAACATGATACAAGATCTTAAGTAATAAAACCTTTTTAAAAAGTCAGTTTCTGTTTATGAAATATTGAATCAAAACTTCTAAACAGAATAGTAAACTTTTAAGTATATGCTTACTACAGGAACGTCTTGATGTTCTCTGCTTTCAACTCATCCAAAAATGCTTTCTTCACATTATGCCGTGGAATGTTAGTAGCTTCACTGGAGGATTTTGTAAACCATCCTGTAAAATACAAACAAATATAGGAATGAGATATGAGCTTATAGACAGGGTCTATCTTTCCTTATTATTGTATTTATCGTATATAAAACATCAATGACCTCTGGTATTAACTGAGATTTTCCAAAGTTTCATTGCTCTTGCCTACTTCCATTGGAAAAAAAATCATGCAGACAGACTTAATTACAAATCAGTTGCAACATATTTTTAAATCCAATTTCAATAAGTATTGCTGTTATTCTAAGAAATGTTTTATGAAATTAGCGCTAAAATTGAAGATGGTTCAACTGATGGGAAAAATGAAGGCAAAGAGGAGATCCACCTTCTTTCTCTTTAAAGCTTCTATCCTCAGTGACGACGCCTCTGCTGACCCAGAATAAGCATTTAGTAAATGTTTGTAATGAATTATTTATGAGTATATTTCAAGTACATAAATTATCTCAAAGAGTTGAAGGCAATTCAGACTTGTAATTTGTTCTGGTTCTGAAACTAAAGCAAAATAAGCTTAAATATTTTGTGCTTGCAGTTGAAGTAGGCTTCAAAAATTCAACTTCAGAGAGCTACAGTGAAACTCCAATTCACCCAACATCTCTGCAAGAAACACAGTGAACAGAGAGACTAGAGCAATGGGTAGCCAGATAGCGTAGAGCCATTAGCCCTGGTAGTTGGCTTCGTGACATAGTTTATTTAGATAAATGATATGATCTGTGCATAAAATGGTTACCTAAATCACCCAGCTAGCTTTCATGGAGCTTTCCAGTTATTAATCACATACACGTTACACACATGCATATATACACGCATATTGAAATAAATGGTTGGCAGCAAATGGAAATACAGTTCCACCAGTATGTAAAATAAAGAGACTTGGATTAGACTGTAGGATAAGGGCACTCGGAGGATGAAATGCTTGAATCGAGATCTAAAAAATGAGCTGGATAAAAAGGACGGAGGCCTGTGGGAGGGAGGGAGCAGAGAATCCTAGGAAAAAAATTAACAAACATTAATAAAGAACCCATAGCCACTGAGCAGTGAATATAAGGGTGGGGCTGAGGGCAATACTGGGACGAATAAAATGCTTTTAAAAGATGCAGAAGACTTTAATCCTCATGCTACCCTTGCCCACGTTGTACAGCTGAGAAAACTGAAACTCGAGTTGAAGTGTGCCCTTAACGAGCACACTTATCTAAGCCCCACAATAACCCTAATATCCACATGCTAGTTATGAGCAGAGTGTGGCTCAAAGGTTACACAACAAGGAAGAAGAGGCTGAATTTGAGCCAGCATGGTTGGTCTATGCCCTGGTCTTCTAAATCCCAGAAAGGGGACCCAGAATTCAGAGTACGGCCGAACTATCAGGCTATACCTTAACGCTAGTCCTGTGCATTAATGTCCAGTTAGAAGCATCTCCTCACCAGGAAACAATTTTGAAAAAGTGCCAATACCCCAGTACTGTGCCAGGAGCTTTAGATGCTATTTCGTTTACGATTCCCACTAACTTACAGATAGTATTCTTACAAAGGTTGACAAACTGTGGCTCAGAGAGACTCGGTAACTCGCTCAAGGACACAGAGAAGTTGCAGAGTTAAAATTAGAATTTAAAAGAGTCTCAGCGAATCTGTGCTGCCCCCTGGTAATCATGGAGAGTTGGGCTAAGTCTGCAAATCAGTACACAGGGGAAAACGCTCAAGAACTGCTATTAAGGATCTGTTCAGAGCACTGACAATGTCAGCCGGTTAGCTCCTAAATGTTCCTCTTTATTTACTCCCCAGGACGAAAGAATGAGAGAATAGGGCTCCCACGCAGCAGTGCCCTGAGTTCTACCTACTGTATACACGAAGTAGGTCCAGGCACAGGCACTAGATAAAGACCCCAAACAGGTAAGAGTCGTTTCTTGCAAAGCTCCTGGGACGACCTAGCAAATGCCCCCAGAGATCCGGCGCTCCTACTAAAACGTACCGATTGCTCGCAGGGCCCCAGCAGTTGGAACTTTCTTAAGTTCAGTTTGAGTCTCTCCGTTCTACTCCTTACCCTGGGTGACTGTCTTAACAGTAGCCCGTCCAAAACCCAGCTATGCACCGCCCCCAGCAACTTCCACCTAACTCGCGGGTGCTCGTCCCCACTTTCCCCCACCCCCCGGGAGACCGGGAGACCGGGAGACCAACAGCTGGCCCGGGAATCGCGCGAACCGCCAAACAGCCGGGTAGGCTCGGGGCTGTGCGTGGCGAGGGCCCCCGTACCGAAGAGGAAGCCGAGGACGAAGAGGCAGGCGGCCAGCACCAGGGCCCCAGCGCACAGCCAGCGCGGGCGGCGCCAGGCCACAAAGGTCGAGTCAGTTTCGCGCAGGGGATTCCACATCTCAGCGTGTGGCCGTCGGGGCCTCCGGGGACCGGTGTCTCTGCGGTGGCCACCCTGCTGCCTCGCGGGCGGCGGGGCAAAGGCTTCCTCCTTCGAGGGCCGCTTTTAGCAGTTCTGCAGCCTAGAGTCCACTCCCAGCCCAGTTCACTCGCACTCCCAGGGCACTCCAGGTTTCTCCGCCCCTGAAAGTATTTCTAGTTTACTCTCAACCAATCCCGGAGAGCAAGAGGCAGTATCAGTCCCCAGAAGAAGAAAACCCGGCCCCTTAGGAGGGGTGCTTAAAAAAAAGTTTAGCTTGAAAATTTCTAGCCCTTATTTTAAAATAAAGGAAAAGAAGGAAAAAAGGGAAGGAGGAAGCAAAGGACAAACTCTTCTCCTTTCTCCACTTCCAGACCACAATCCGATTCACAAAAAGAACACTAAGTACCCCGTAATTCAATAGCACGATCCTCTTTTGTCTGTCTAGGAAAATGCATGTTCCAGGCAAGTTGGTAGACTAAACTATTCCTCAAGAACTTTTTTCAGATCCGAAATCCTATTAAATACTATTATAGCCCTAAAAGGAGTAAAATCAAGTAGAAAACGGTGGTGTCCAGTCCTGGCACTGCTTTGGATATTCAGGGAGTGAATTTTGGTGTCAATGCCAGTTAGCACTGTGCTCTTTTTCCTAATGAAGATCATTGATACTTATCAATTATTAGGGAATTATTCCTCCCTTTACATAGCACAACCATTTTTAAAGAAATATTATTGGAATTTGCTGAAGGCAGAGAGTACATCTCTTTATATCAGAGCTGCCCTTGGCACTGTCTTACATTGTGGGTATGAAATCAGTCTTTGTTGAGTTAACCTGAAGAATCAATCACACATAAATCTACCCCTGTTATAAATTCTTTAAAAATTATAACAATGAAATCTAAAGGAGGACAATAACGAAATGCTTTATCAAGGATGTTCTTATAATCTGTAAGGGAGACTGCATGCATGGCCTCTAGCTAGGAGTGCTTTACGGAAGCATTGCATTTAAAAGAATCGTGAAGTACCAGCAGAGTTTGAACCAGGGGAGATGAGAAGAAACTTTGGGTCTGGGAGTCAGAGCGATAGTCAAGGAATGGCAGATAGTTTGCTTTGGGAAAGGGAGCGAACAGGGAGAGAGTGTGGAGAGACGGGGCTACATCATAGAGAATGTTGGGTACTTTGATAAAGAATTTCTGAGCTAAGTGAAGAGATGTGGGAAAATTAAAATGTTAACAGTGAACCAAGACAACTACTAGATAACTTAGGACAGGAAAGGAAGGAGTTTCTTCAGCCCTTTCTAACAATAGCTTATATTTATTAAATGTCTCCTAATGTTCCTATTGTTAAATCTAACCAGGAATGGTGGAAGAATAATACTTCCTGAGCACTTTCTAAATGAGCCACTTTATATACATCAACTCGTTTAATCATCGGCACCTTCGTGGTTGATACTATCACCCTTCCCATTTTACATGTAGGAAAACTGAAATTTAATGAGATGAGATAAATCACTCAAAGTCACAAAGCTAAGACAAAATCCAAAGTGTGCCTTACTCTAAACCACTGTACTGCCTCCCTTGAGCATGGGCTGCATTTGCTAAGCTCTTTGCTTGTATTGGGAGGAACACTGGGCTTGGAGTCGAAAGACTTGGACTTAAGCTTTGGATCTGGTCCTGTCTAAGCCTTGTACCCTGGAGAGTCACATATTCGGTTTACTTGAATGTATCTTCTCATTTGTAAAATATAGGATCATCTAATAACATTATTAAGTACCATCTGTTAATAAAGATGTTCTGAAGGTCAGATGCGAGTATAATTGAGGGAAATTATATTTATTAAATATAAGAAGGGTTTTGAACAATGCTACAACTACCTAACAATTTAATTAATACCCTTATGGTGAGCTGGGCTACATTTGAAGAAATCAGAGAACAAATGAACATCTGTCAAATCTTATTGAAAGGATTCGTTCTCTCCTCATGAAGCTTACAGTTTAGTGGGGAAAACATAGCTTTAAGAGTAATTAATGACGATTAATATTATGAGCACATTCCACATGGCAGGCCCTTGCTTATATGCTTTACAGAATTATTTCATTAATTATCAGGATTTAGCCCAAAAGAATTTGAAATCTCTAACAGGTGGTTTTGCATGCCACACTAGATTTTTCTTTTCTTTTCTTTTCTTTTTTAAGCTGCTCTCTTTCTTTTTTTTTTTATTTATTATTTTTGGCTGCATTGGGTCTTCGTTGTTGCACGAGGGCTCTCTCTAGTTGCGGCGAGGAGGGACTACTCTTCCTTGCGGTGCGCAGGATTCTCACTGAGCCAAGCCACACTAGATTTTTCTGTTGCTACTATTTCTCTTTTACAGCTGAAGAAACTAAGCTTTAATGAAGTTGATTAACACCCACCTTCCCCCCCAAAAAACTTGACACATGTTTGCTTTGATAAGCATTAGATCACACTGTACTTCCTTCTTCGACTATTGAGGAAAGATTGTAGATGATTCTTCATATAAGGACTTGTAGAAGAAGAATGCCAAACCCGTAAGATACGTTATTTTTCTTGATTGAAACCTTTATCATACTATATTGTAACTGTGTTTACTTGTCCATCTTCCTGGATGTTGTGAATGTTTTTTTGAGGTCAAGGACTTTATTTGATACATATTTATACCCATAATTCCTGGCACAAGATAGCTAGGAATGGCTATTTGTTTCAATTAACGAACAGGTGAATGATTGAACAGAAGAACAACTTTAATGTTAGAAAGGAAAACTATTTGCTTGATAATTCACTATGTATTATGTCACCTAATGACAAATGAAAAATCTGACATCCCTACACCTTGCCTGGGTTGCTATTTGAGATTTCAAGAGCATTGATTTCATACAATACTCTCCCCAACCCTGCACCATTTACTTCCTTCACACATTCATTATGACTCATAAACTCCCAAGGAAAAATGAATACAACATCTGTTTAATAATGCTTTATTTTTGAAAGTGTCCAAAATTGCAAATGAACTCGTCTATGTGGACATCTTATTTCCACTTTCATATGCATAACTTCTTATATGGACGTATTATTTCCACTTTCATATGCATAATTTTTTCTCTCTTTAAAGATCCTGCTTAAAAATACCTATGTGGTGAAGTCTTCTTGATATTCAGAGACATTTGCTACTAATACACTGATCTCTACTTTTCCTTAATTTTGTGTCAGCCTTTTGTTACACATGTTACTCTCTTATTCCCTTTCAGATTTTAAGCTTCTTGGTGCCAGGAACCATATCATGTTCCTGTCTATTTTCCAGAGTTATCACAATGCCTCGCATATAGAAACATCCTTTTGAATGAATGGATGACATGCTAAGTAAAGAAGCGATTATGAGGAATAAGAGATCATTACTGTTACTGAAGAACTTTACTCAAAGGGGGAAGGCAGGACCTAAAGGGAAAGATCAATAACAATACCAGAAAGCAGAGATTATGAGCCAAAAAGAACAGCAATAGCTTGTGCTCAGGAAAGCGTTCTGGGCTCCTTGTTTGTACATAATGACTCATATTAACCTCATTAGCTTTTGTTTGAAGAACACCTTGAAATATTTCATAGTGCCATAGGCCCATCCATACACAAAAAATGTGTGGCTTTACTTTGTAGGTAGGTAGATAAGGTAAAATGTGACCTGATCATCCTCTTCCTCTCCCAGTGCAGGAAATAAGAGATTCAGAATAGAAATATTAAACGAAGGAAACGTAATACACTTGTATCTGCTACTAGTTATCAGCTCTTACAGAATCTCTAGACTGAAAGCTCCAAAGAGGAAGGGCTGTGCCTGACAGAGCACTTGGCACATAATACGTATACGATAAATACCTTTAAATGATTGAACAGTACAGCAACTATTAGATGATGAATAGTTATTACCTAGTTACAAAATTCTTTTAAACAATAGAACAGTAGAGTACAAAATGAAACTCTTTAACTTTAATTCAGTAAAGAGAGAAAGCATTTTTGTCCTTTACTAATATATACTCATTTAGATATTTTATTCAGTCTGAAAGGCATTTCTTAAAATTATCAACATGGGCCAAGTACTGGGCTGCATCACAGAAACACCAAATAATAAGATCTTTTTTTGCTTAAGCTGTGATTTCTGACTCTCTGAACTGTAAGGTTTGGTAAAAGTAGATGCTCAATAAATAGTAGCTATTATGATTCCCTACCTATGACTGGCTAGAATTGAATATATATAAATCAGTACAAAATAGTTGTGCTGGCTAACCAGCCTTGGAGAGAATGTGTATAATCCAACCTTGTTAGGCTGAAATGATTTAAAACAGTCTTGACCAAGAAATCTTGGAATTTTGCTGTCAACTCAAGTGGGAGGAAGCTTGAGAGCTCAAACAGAACAATGTTGTCACATTAATTTTCCAAGGTCTCTACTCTGTTTTTGATTTCCCAACTCAGAAACCTTAAGTGGAATCCAGTGCACTATATAGTGATTCTAAATTCCTTAACAAAGCAGTGCAGGCTATCTAGATTTTGGATTCTTTTTGGCAACATCCTCCATTAACCTCCCTGTCGTGTACTCTAATGTAATTTCCTTAGTCTTGCTAACCTTCAGTTTACTCATCTATAAAATAGTAATAATACAAGTTCCTGTTGCATGCGGTGGTTAAAAAAGGTTAGCAGAAAAGCCTGGCACTTAGATCACTGTAAGTGAATAAGAGATGCTGTTGTTACGTATTTCAAAAAAATCATGTAAAATCATTATCTTATTTGATCAGATTATTTTAAGTAAACATCATATATGTACTTAGAAATCTCCTGTGTTTGAAACCAATACACTATCATTATGCTAACCTACACTTAAGAAAAAACTATTCTTATGAGAACAGTAAAGAAATATATTCCAAAGAGTAAAATGAGATACTCTATGCATAATACTAATATTTCTTTCATAAATTGAAAGTGATTAGATCAGTCAATATGGCAATAAGGACAAGATAAATCTGTCTTTATACAGACATGAACTAAATCAAACAGTATTACACTCATCTCTGGAATATGTTTGAAAGAAAACAATTAAAATTTTTTTAGCTCCTTTATCCCCAGGCTCTAATACATATTTACTTTTTAAAAATACTTTAATGTTCTAAAAAGAAAAATACTTTAAAGCTCCATGACAAAGGAAACCATAAACAAAACAAAAAGGCAACACACAGAATGGGAGAAAATATTTGCAAATGAAGAGACCGACAAGGGATTAATCTCCAAAATATACAAACAGCTCATGCAGCTCAATATCAAAAAAACAAACAACCTAATTAAACATGGGCAGAAGATCTAAATAGACATTTCTCCAAAGAAGACATACAGATGGCCAAGAGGCATATGAAAAGATGCTCTAACATCTTTACTAACTATTAGAGAAACACTAACTAGAGAAATGCAAATCGAAACTACAATGAGGTATCACCTCACACTGGTCAGAATGGCCGCCATCAAAAAATCTACAAACGATAAGTGCTGGAGAGGGTGTGGAGAAAAGGGACCCTCCTACACTTTTGGTGGGAATGTAAATTGGTACAGCCACTATGGAGAACAGTATGGAGGTTCCTTAAAAACCTAAAAATAGAACTACCATATGATCCAGCAATCCCACTCCTGGGCATATATCCAGAGAAAACCATAATTTGAAAAGAAACATGTACCCCAATGGTCATTGCAACACTATTTACAATAGCTGGGACATGGAAGCAATCTAGATGTCCAACAGAGGAATGGATAAAGAAGGTGTGGTACATATATACAGTGGGATATTACTTAGCCACAAAAAAGAACAAAATAATGCCATTTGCAGCAACATGGATGGACCTAGAGATTGTCATACTGAGTGAAGTATGTTAGACAGACAAAGACGAATATCATATGATATCGTTTATATGTGGAATCTATAAAAATGGTACAAATGAACTTATTTACAAAACAGAAATACAGTCACAGATGTTGAAAACAAACTTATGACTACCAAGGGGGAAAGGGGGGGATAAATTGGGAGATTGGGATTGACATATACACACTGCTATATATAAAATAGATAACTAATAAGAACCTACTGTATTTCACAGTGGACTCTACTCAATTCTCTGTAATGACCTATATGGGAAAAGAATCTAAAAAAGAGTGGATATATGTATATGTATAACTGATTCACCTTGCTTTAGAGCAAAAGCTAACACAACATTGTAAATCAACTATACTCCAATTAAAAAAAACCTTTAATAAACATTCTTAAACACAAAAACAAAAACAGAAACAGAACTCCATGACTTCTACTTAATCTGTAAACACAGAGCCCTTGCACTCTAAATTACACATTAAACAATGTAGCTTGGAAAGACAAGAACTCTCTTCTCCAAGTGATTTTCTATCCTTTTAAAATTTTCAATCTTTTAAAGTTGGAGGGTGATTATATGAACATATACATTTGTAAAACTCTTTTCACTACACATTGAAATTCTGTGCATTTTATTGTATATAAATTATAAATCACAAAAATTAATTTAAATAAAAAGATAGGTGTATAGGTAAATAAGATTATTTCTTAATGATTCCTCTAAATTCCACTCTTTTAAACTAATTAATTCTCATTCTCCTAAACTAGGGGAATCTTTGCAGACAAGTTTCTTTCCTTTGAAGTTTTGAGAAATAGAATATTTAGCTTTTCAATCAAATGATAGAATGGGTTTGTAAAAGGACACATTTTAAGAAAAAATATAGAGAGTTTCAGTTAAATTTTAACACTAAAATGAAGCGTGTTTATCTTTTTAAGAAATGTATATAGAAGTATAGGAAATAAGAAGCTCAAAGTAATCTTTTACACCCTTCTTTCCTTTCCTACACCATATCACCCTCCAGAGGTAAGTACTGTAAACATCTTAGTATTAATCCTTCCAGACATTTTTCGATGCATATACACAATACCTTTAAAAATACAAAATGATATCATGCTATGCATTTATTTGTTTTTTTATTTTAAGAAAGTTTTCAATTGATGTGTACATACTTACAGAAAAGTACACAAATCATAATCGTACAGCTTCATGAATTTTTACAAACAATGGTAATTCAGCATCAGGATCAAGAAACAGAGCTTTACCAGGAACTCCAGATGCCCTCCTCAATCCCCTTTACATCACTACTCCTCACATTGGCTAATATCCACTATTCTATCCTGAATTCTAACACCAACGTTTAGTTTTGCAGTTTCTATAAACAGAATTATATAGTATATTTACTTTTGTGTTCGGCATCTTTCACTCAGAATTACATTTGTGAGATACTTTCAGTGGTGTACTAGTAAATCAGCTCTGGCAAGGGAGGGGAAAGCCCTGATTTGTGGCATCTCTTAATTTACATGATGCAAATACTCCCACAGTGGTAGAGTTAAAGCTAACACGTGATGTATGTGAGTTGGAAGGAGATGCCCGTAATTGCCTTTTTTGGGGTTGCATTGGGTCTTTGTTGCTGCGCATGGGCTTTTCTCTAGTTGCAGCGAGCGGGGGTTACTCTTCGTTGCGCTGCGTGGGCTTCTCATTGCAATAGCTTCTCTTGTTGCAGAGCACAGGCTCTAGGCACATGGGTTTCAGTATTTTCAGGGCATGGTCTCAGTAGTTGTGGCTCGCAGGCCCTAGAGCACGCAGGCTTCAGTGGTTGTGGTGCACGGGCTTAGTTGCTCTGCGGCATGTGGGATCTTCCTGGAACAGGGATCGAACCCGTGTCCCCTGCATTGGCAGGTGGACTCTTCACTGCTGCGCCACCAGAGAAGACCCCCATAATTGCCTCTTGTAAGCTGGTAGGAGCAGGCTCCAGCATACTACTGGGCCATATTTTTTCCATTTACCAATCATTCACTCATTCTCTGGGCTATGAACTAACCAACTGTACAAATATGCCACCATCTATTTATCCATTTTCCCTTGATAGACATCTAGATCATCTCCAGTTCTTAGCTGTTAGAAACTGTGCTTCTACGAACATTTGGCGATTATATGTATTTATTTCTGTGGGTATATATCTAGAAGTCACTCTTACCAGCAGTGCATGTGAAATTCTAATTCCGCCATATGCTTGCCAACTAAATTGTATTTCCCTGACAGCTAATAAAATAGAACAGCTTCTCCTAAGTTTGTTGCCCCACTTGTATTCTTTGAAGTGACTGTTCAAGTGTTTTGTCCAATTTTCTGTTGGGTATTCTGACTTTTTCTTTTGGTGTTTTTGGAGGAATTTTTTTGTACTTATGCCTATAATTTTACAATATGTTTATTTTACTCAATAATGCAGACTTTCATGTTAGTACATAAAGTTTTTCCTCTATTGTTTTTAGTAGCTTTATAATATTTTAAAGAATAGATGTGAAAAATAGATTTTTTCATTCTTAAGCATACTAAAAATTTCTATGTGTATCTGATTCATATGAGAGTTTAATATATTGGATCAAAGCTGAAATCTGTCCTGGAAAGTAGCACCAGGAATTTTGTTATGAATAAACATTCAAAAGGAAGAGTGGCCCTTAAAGAACTTGAAAGATGAAAAGGTATTCTCCAGTCTGATGAAGTAGAAAGGGCCATTCTATTCCACACACAGCAGAATAATCACAGAACGCTGGTGATTCTAGGTGGGTAAGAAGCAAGGTGAGTGTGATTAGGATAGGATAAAGTAAAAATTGTTGAGATTTGTTTGGAATATAAAAGGAAGAGCTCAGCCAGAAGCTCATTAGGAATAACTATTGGCAAAGGTCACAGTTTTGAAGGTCTGTAGTGGGAATTCTGAGAAAAAATACATTATTAAGACCTAGACTAAAGAGAATTAAATTAGCAAGTGTTTAAAGAAATATCTTCTTCAGAGTTGTTGAGAAAATATGGAGAATGGTAAACTAAAGATTCAATTAAATGTAATTTTATTGGGAGAGCAGAGGAGTGTTGATTGGTGGGATGTTTCTTTGTTTAAGCTAGAAACTAAAAACTCTGTGTTTTGGGATTTTGGTTTTGTCTGTTTTCTAAATAATTGGAAGTCTTTTACACTATTGTTGGGAGTGTAAAATGGTGCAGCCACAATGGAAAACAGCATGAAGGATCCTCAAAAATTTAAAAAGAACTACCTTGTGATCCAGCCGTCCCACTTCTGGGTATTTATCCAGAAGGACTGAAAGCAGGACTCGAAGAGATATTAGTACTTCCATATTCATTGCAGCCATATTCACATAAGATAAGATGTAGAAGCAACCTAAATGTCCATCAACCAATGAAAGGAGTTTTTTTAAATAAAGTAGGTATACATAACATAGAATACTATTCAGCCTTAAAAAAAAGGGAATCCTGCAATATGTGACAACATTGATGAAACTTGAGGACATTATGCTAAGTGAAATAGGCAGTCACAGCAGGGAAATACTGCATGCTTCAACCTATATGAAGTATCTAAAGTAGTCGAACTTGTAGAAGCATAGAATAGCATGGTGGTTGCCAGGGAGGTGCTAATGAAGGGCTATAAAATTTTCGTTACGCAAGATGAATAAGTTCTAGATATATGCTGCATAACATTGTGTCTACAGATAATATTGTGCAGAATAGATAGCAGTATTGTTTGGAACACTTAAAAATCTGTTAAAAGGTCAGATATATTAAATATTCTTACCACCATTAAAAAAAAGAACAAAAAAACTAGATGAAAATTCTAAAACTAAAGGATGCTAAAAGGCCCCAAATATAACCAAAACAATACATTAACAAAAATTTAGTTTTTGAAATGTGGTATCTTACATTCATTGAGAGTGTTCACTTTGAAAATATTAACAAAAAATATTATTGAAAAGACACAAACATTCACACATACAAATATGCCAAAGTACATATTTTCAAAGTCATGGGTTTGAAATCAGACATATTTGATTTTAAATCTACCTCAGGTGCTCACATACACAATTATAGGTAAATTGTTCAGTTTTACCCCTTTTATAGTCTCTACCAACTCCACAGAAAAGGCTCTTCGCAAAGTTACCAAGACAGTGGTCAATTCTCTTTGCTCCTCATTTTCTCTCTCTCTCTATTTCTCTCCCTCTCCCTGTCTCTGTCTGTCTGTCTGTCTGTCTGTCTCGGTCTCTCTCTCTCCCTCTCTCTCTTTTATTAGTGAGATGGACTCCACCTTGGCACTGTATAGCCATGAGTTATCTACACCCATATGGAAATCTGTTTCTACCAAATGGGAAAAACCTGACCAAAGTGTAGGTTTCCATTAAGATCAGAGTTCTCTAGACCTATGTAGGAAGAATTTGAAATAACATAAGAACCAAAAGAAATTTAAACCCAGTGATGTAACCACCTGAGTGAGGTTGCAGAGTCTTGTGAGAAGAAAAATTAAGTCAAATCTAAACCCAAGCATGTAATCTCTGTTGGTTATTAGACCTACAAGACTATTAAGTGAATTGATATAGTGACTACAAATAGGGCATCACAGGCATAGCATCTCTGGTCAGTATCTCAGGTAAATATACCAAACATGTAAGAGAGTATCCTTGAAGACTCCTTGCCGTGGCACCAATACTTCCTTTGTGAGAAAGCATATTTTTACCTCTAGAATATTTAGATTTAAACATAGAAATGTTTAGGTAATCAAATTCATTATTCATTTTTCCATTAATTATTATTTCAAAACTGTGCTGTGTGATATTTAAGAGAATTTGGCCTATTCGATTAGACTTGATTCTAATATAAGCTATATAATTGAGTAATTCAGTTAATCTTTTGGGTTTTAAATTGAAATTACTTACTATGTTTATATGCAGTTTTACTGAAATATGTAAAAGAAGTTAATATTCCCCATAATTATAAATTAAATTTTTTTAGACTTATAAGAATTAATTTTAAGTACTTGATAAGGTTTGTCAGGTGACTGAATTGCTTAAAAATTAACAGAATACATTAAATGTATAAATGCTGTTTAAAATGTTTGACAGTATTTAACTGTGTAAAGTAAGACTAAAATTATGAAAGGTTCCAGGGTTATTGTTAAAATTTACTTGATTTATTAATTAAATAAGATATATATACTGAAACTAAAGTTAAGAAAGAACAAGTTCTTTTTTAAATTTCAAACTTCAATCAACCAAATATAGATTATAAAAATTAAAATAAAATTCTGAATAGTTTTTTTTTCTGTATAAACCTACCCTTAAGGATATTCAAAACAATATTTTAAATGTTACAATACAGATCCTCAAAGAGTTTAGTAAAGTGAAATGCTAGTTCCCCAATTAACACTTTCTCTTCCAGCAGATGACATCACTTCTCTCAAACTGGCATTCCTTCTCAGTCTCCTTTGCCAGCTCCTCCTTTACCAGCCCTTTAAATGTTGGACTGTCTCAAGGCTCTGCCTTTGGCCCTGTGCTCTCTTCTTTCTATAGCATCTCTTGAGGTGATTTCAAACTCTAAGTATGATCCATGCTCTGGTAGAAACTGCTCACCAAACACATTTCCTGTTTCCTAGGCATACAGCTAGGCCAGAAGTTCTCAGTCTCCCTTGAAGTTAGGTAGGTCCACATTACTGTGTAAGAGTTAATAAAATATAGGAGGAAGTGATATATACCACTGCCAAGCCTAGCCTTTCAACACTTCCTACATAATCCTCTCTCTTCGCTTCAATCATTTGGCTGAATACACAAGACCTAGGAGAGATATCAGAGGCTCTAGGGGGTGGTATTGCCTCAAGATGGAAAGAGCAACCATTTCTGAATCATTACTTGGAGGAGTAACCAGCAATCAAGAATGCTCACTGGATTTTATACATGTGAAAAATAAACTATTTTTTTTAATCCTATAGATTTGTCACAGAAGTCAGTGTCACTAATATCACTGATCTTGATAGAATCCTCCATTTTTTCACGTTTTTTGCCAGCCAAAACTTCACTCCTGGGATCCAGAATTAAACATCCAATTGCTTAATTGAAATCTCCACCTGAGAGTCTATCAGGCCCACCAGTATTAGTCAGGGTTCTACAGAGAAACAGAACTGATAGGCTATATAGAGATATACAAAAGAGAAGATTTATTATAGGAACTGACTCACATGGTTATGGAGGCCAAGAAGTCCCACAGTCTGCTGCCTGAAAGCTGGAGAGCTAGGAGAGCTGATGGTACAATTCAGTCCTCAACCGAAGGCCCGAGAAGGGGCGTGGTAGGGGTGTGTCTCTCGTATAAGTCTTCAAGTCTGAAGGCCCAAGAACCACTTCCTCTAATGTCTGAGTGCAGGAAAAGATGAACGACCCAGCTGAAGAAGAGAGAGGGAATCTCATCTTTCCTTCACCTGTTTGTCCTGTTAGGACCCCAATCACGTTGGTAAGGGCGAATCTTCTTACTCAGTTTACTGAATCAGATGCTAATCTCTTCCAGAGACACCCTCACAGATACACCCAGAAATAATGTTCTACCAGCTCTCTGGGCATCCTTTAATCCAGTCAAGTTGATACATAAAAGTCACTTCACTACCACCCCCAACACATTTACTGTCCGTTCTCCAGCCAAACCCCCACCTCCACCCAGACTTCCCTATCTGCCCTATCTGAATAAATGACACCATTCTCCATTGTTGTTCAGGATAAAAGCCTAAGGCATTCTTTATCCATTTACCAAGGAAATATTTATTGAGTCTCCTATGCATCAGGAACTGTGCCAGGTGCAGCAGATACAATAGTAAACAAAGTAAACCTGGTTGCTGTTCTCTCTTTTAGTCATATCCAACCACCACTAGGGTCCTCCTGAAAAATAAATGCGATCATATCTGACTCTTGCTTGAAAATCTTTGCCTTTACTCTTTTTTACCCTTCAAAATAAAGTTGAATTGTTTTCATCAGGATATGCACATTTTCCCAGGACCTTATACTAATCTATTCTTGTAGTGGACATCTACCTTGAAACCCTCATGCCTCTGGGTACAGTTAGTTGAATGAAGAAAAGATACCTGATTCCATTTAGCAGATGGTATTCTTTGCTGAGGTATTGAATTGTAGTTTGAAGTGGCTGGAAGTGTTACATATGTGACCGGTCAGCTTCTGCCTACCACATGGATACATTCACAGAGACCTGGGATTAACTAGAAAGTATAATAAAGCACGTGTCCAGAGAGGAGCAGAGATAGTATTAGAAATGGAGTACTCCCTTAATTCCTGACCTTGATCTTGATTCCAGGGTTTCTTGACACCCAGTGTCATTCCTACCCTTGGGTTCTATGAGATACTCTTGTGTCCTTGTAATAAACCCCTACCCCTTTGTCCATTCTCCCTTTTGCTTAAACTAATTTTAGTTTATTTTACTTGCAACACTGAATCCTGAATATTTAAGCTCTTCAACCTCATCTCTCCTTCAACTCTACTCTCCCATTCTCTAATCCCATCATCTATCATAAAAACTTGTTACATAAAGTTTCAAATGGTTTCTGAAACATTCTTGGCTGTTTTTTGGCATTAGGCTTTTATAAAATCTGTCTCGTGCCTCAAATGCCCATTACCACTTAGCTTTCTGGAAATGTTCTAGTTGTATATTGAGGTTTTTCTCAAATATCACCTCTGCAGTTCACTTTTTCTGGATTTTGCCAAGAAGATGTTTTCATCTTCTGTGTTTCCATAGTACTCCATCTACACATCTGTTACAGCATAAAGGACATGAAATTACTATTGAGAGATTTAGTGTAGGAATCGTCTTTAATTCTGAAAAGCATTTGGATTAGTTTCTATATTTCTGAGAGTATACGTGATGTATAGAGATGCTTTGTCTTTAAGCCAACTAAATAGAATACTTTAAAAATTAACTTTGTCAATACTTTTGGAAGTAGAAAACTATCACAGACTGATACATACATAGACGTACATAAACATACAGAGAGGCAAAAACAGAGAACTTATGGTTCTAAAATTTTACCAAGAAGCAGATAGGGTAGGGGTCCCTGGAGAAAGAGAACCAGACATGGGTTTCTTGACATAAGAAAAGCTATTTTTTGGCCTAAGCTATGCTGTGATCTAAGCCTGGCCACAACGCTTGTTCTTGAACAGGTCTCGGTAATTAATGATCTTAAAAGAACAAAATAATTCAGGAACAGATGACTGTTATCAGGCAACAGAAGTAACAATAACAAAGATAATAAATCATTTGTAAAGACTCCCAGTTCCACAATGGTAAAGATTAACCTGAAGAACATTTTCGAGCTGTTTCACAGAATTCAGACGCCCTTGAACACTCAACCACCAGATCAGGCGGAACCTAAGGAATGATGATGTTGACCCTTTCTGAACTCAATCAACTAGAGCTTGGACTCTGTCGAACTTTGCCCTAATTCTATACTGAATTCTCCTCTGCTCAAACCCCCTCATGAGAATGTATGTACACTTAGCTTAAAACTTCCCCAATGTTGCTGTGCAGGGAGACACTGCTGTGGGAAAGATCCCCGGTCCACTCCTTACTTGCTGCAAGTAATACAACCTTCCTTCTCCTGATCTTTGACTTGGTTGTGCAATTTGGCTGACACCCACCAGGGGGCGAAGCCAGCTTTTTGGTAATAGTATAATAATACAAACCCACAAGTTTAGAAAAGAGTGGTTGGATCCAAATTGTGTTTCTGGCAGATGCATAAGTTAAGTTTACCAGCTCAGATGGCACAAACTTTTTATTAATATTTGTGGAGAGTGTTAAGATTTTCCGTTTTTTCATTTGCTTAGTTTCCAAATGGCCTTCCTCCTTTTTTTCCTTCCTTTTCTTTTCTTTTCTTTTCTTTTTTCTTTTTCCTATAAGAATTACCTCTCTGAAGTTTCTGTTTCAAAGAGATGGCCCTCAGTTCCTAGAGAAGAACAGGTAGAACATTTACGTCTCGAAGATACAGGGAATGAATGCAAGTTTCTTCAAGAAGGACTTTTGATCCTAAATCCAGAATTTTACAATACTTACAGGTCTTTTGACGTGAATAGGGGATGTTTGGCGATTGGTAAAAAGATAGGTGAGCTTTTAATTGTTTCTAGAGCTGCATTTCTGTTCTTGTAAAGACTTGATCTGTAAGAAAAATACAGTTGTTTTCAATTCCTCAAAGAATGGGTTGCAACCTAAACGACAATGAAGCTGACCTATCCATTCAACTACATTACCTTCAATTTCTTTAGGAAAATTAATAAACAGAAACCTCATTTAGAATGGAGTTGGGAGGCCAGAAGGGGGAGCTCTCACGCCCTACCACTTAATGTCAGTTGCAGACCCAACAGGAAGAAACTTACCTTTATGTCTCCTACAAGAAGAAGGTTACTACTTTACTGTCCAGCAGGAAGAAGAAAGAATTTCTCCTTGCTTGGATACAGACCAGCCAATGAGAAACTGTCACAGCTTAGCCAATGAAAACTTCCAGTTCCTATAATAGGACTCTCTGTTTATAACAACTCCTTCACTTCTCCCTTTCCTAGAAAAGAACTTTCCTCTCCTTTGCCCTTCAGACTTGCCTGTGGTTCACCACCATAAATTGTATGTCCCAAATTGCATTTTTATTTTCTGTTCTCAAATAAACTCATTCTGCTGGTAAAATAACTGGCTGTTTTATTGTGTAGGTCAACATTACTTGGTGTCAGAGAGTGGGATCCAGAGAAGACCCCCCAATAACTCTGAGGCTGGTTATTGTGGGTATTCTTTGGTGCTGGTACCCACAGAGCCCACTGAGCTCACTGCTTTCTTGCAGACCCTGGAGCTGGGCTCTTTTTGCATTTTAAAACTTTCCAGGCTGCTTTTTTTTTTTTTCTTTGAAGGTTTTGTCCTTTCTGTTAAAGGCTTTATCTTTTTTCTGAATACTCATTTGGTACTTTGCACTGACTCTTTTGAAATTGGGCTGTTCCTACTGGAAATGTGCTGCTAAGCCTTTGGTCAGATTCCTTTGGAACCAGCCTGTACCTATTGAAATTGTGCAGTTTAGGATTTTTCTTTGCTTTTCTCTAGAGTAAAACCTCTAAGAAATGGCATCCGAGTTATCTAAAAGTTTTGAGCATGCCCTCTCTTTTCAGAAACCCCAGCTGGTTTTATAAATTAAAACCACAGTCCCCCCTCATGCACATTTCTATCTAAATGGACCTACTTAACCAAAAGTAATTTAGAACACTGATGCCCATTACGGGGAACTTTTTGAACTCCCCAAACTTACTTTTCTTAAAATTGTATTGGACAGCCATGGCTTCAAAATAGTCAAAACTGAATGGGATACTTATTTCGATTGGTATTTTGAGGCTTTCAAGTGTTATCAGAAGTCTAAAATTTCTTCTCTGATAAATACAATTTTTAAATAACTGAGGCAAACAAACAGTTAATGAAAGACAAAATGGCTTCTGAGGCTGCTCTTTCCCTCCCCCAACATCCCAAGTCTTTTTATCCAGATGCGTGGGAGCCATCCTTGTGCTCAGGCCCCACCTCCAGCTCCATCTTTCTCCTGTTCTGCACTGCCTCTACCTCCCCTATAACCTCTGCTTCTCCATTCCAATTCTCTCACCAAACTTCCCTTTTTTCCTAAAACTTTCCACACTCTCTCCTCCTCTGAACCTATCAGCACCTGCCCCTTTAAAGTTAAGTCTTCTGATGATACAAACAAACCTCAAGTTTTTTATGTTCCCTGGACTAAGGCCAAATTGTGAGCCACAGTTAAAGAGTTTCCTAAAGTAACTAAGGATCACCCCCACCCTATAGGTTTGCTGAAGAAGTCAACATAGTTATCAGACTTCCCAGCCTGGTTTTTCAGATCTGTATCAGTTAGTTTACATGCTTGTTGGTGAGAGTCAGGCCAAACATTGGATGAAACTTGCCCAATGGGAACTTCCTGAAAGTGATTTAAAAAAGCAAACTCCTAAGTTTTGGCAAGAGTCTAGAACACTCGCTGTAGAACTCTACCCAACACTTACAGTAGCTTTTCTCAAGCCTATTGATTGGAACAAAATTCAGGCTAGCACACAAAAATCTGATGAACCTTTTCATGGCTATTATAATCAACTTCAGATTTTTTTCAAAGAAAATTCTCATCTTCCTTCAGATGTTGAATCTACTTGGGTAGACTTTAACTCTATGCATGTTAACATTTTGAACTGGTGTCTTTCTTTTTCAGTTAAAAGGACCAAGGTGGAATGAGAAACTATGTCCACTCCAGATTTAGTTAATTTGGCAAATCAGCTCCCTCGCACCTTAGATGAGTCATCTAAAAGAAAGACTGCTAGAATTCTTGATTTTCAACTCCAGCTAATGAAGGTTCCCAAACAAAACCAAAGCCCTCCTAATTTCTGCTATTATTGCAAAGAGCCAGGACACTGGAAGAAAAATTGTCACCAACTTAAGTGCTTCAGGTGTCTTTAGCCCTCTAATCACCTTTTTCAATGTCCTCTTCATTCCCAATGGTCTAAAGGGATGCAAAAGATACTATCCTCTCAATATCCAGAGCCACTTGCACAGATCGGCAAAGGAAAAATGGATTAGACAATTATCCTGAGAGCTGGCAATAGTGGTAGGACCCTAACTGCAAATATGGTACAATGCATGTTTCTGTTCAGCCATATCTAGCCACTAATAGGATGTAACCCACATTTATCTCTAGTCATATTTTAGGGGTCCACAACCTGACAATTGTCAAGCCAAGTTCTCAGGACACAAAACAAAACAGACAAGAAGGTAATAGCTGTACCTGGGAGAGAAAGCGCAGACAACCAATGAGTACCTGAAAGCAAATTCATGAGTCACATGTCAAAGATCTAATTCTTACTTTTCTTTTTGGCCTGGCAATCTGAATTTGGAAAGGAAGGAACAGCATGAAATTTACCTTCCTCTCTCTACCAAGCACCACAGATAGAGATCTGAGAGAACTGACTTTGGTAGGAATTCTCACCCTTTGCTGGCTTCTGCCATTTTGCCCAGGATCCCATTTGCAGGCTCTGGAACGAGTGGGGTGTCCCAGCAGGTCCCATCTTGGTCACCAGGAATTGTAGCAGAGGAAAAATAATTTTCTCTGTACCCTTTATGGTGAGTGCTTGGCTGAGACCTCATTTTCTCTAGGTTACCTCATATAGAGACAAGCTTATCGAAGTTAAAATTTCTCCACTGTGGTCACTGAATTCCAAATATTTGTTGGTAAGGTTAACTCGCTTGTTCAGCCTTAGGACAAAATTTTATTTACCCGAGGCTTAAGTCAGGCGCAGTCCAAGCCCAGACCCAGTCCAGTAAGTCAACCCCAGTCCGACTCTGGCCAGTTTCCAGACCCAGTCTGGAAAAAGAAATGCACGAATAAATTCTGGAAGCTGATAATGTAAATGCTGCAGAGCTGGGATCCAAGAGGGATGTACCCACCGTCTCCAGAGGCATCGAGAAAGCAGGGAATTCAAGGGCTCAGCAGGTACAACTGCTTGGTTGCTTCTTGCTCCTGGGCGTGTTGGGGGAGGTTGGAGGGAGTCTCCTTTGGTTCCACAGTCTGAAACCAGAACCCTTAAAAGATAAACTCAGGTATATTAAATTTTTTAAGAGTTTATAAGAGCAAAAATCGAATGGAATTTGGCAACATCAAACCAGAAGTGGTTAGGAATGCTCCACCGACAGGAGCTCAGGGAGAGGCTTTTCTAGAGAAAAATCGGGAGAAAAGTAAGAAAATTATTGATTGGGTATAGTTTAAAGCCTTGTTTCCTGTTTGTGATTGGCTGTGTTTAGCATTTTGATTTCATAACATTAAGGCATTTATAGGGTTAGATTTGGGTTTGGTTACATGGGCCACCGTGGCATTAGGGCCACACTATCTAATGGCTTCCTGTTTTAATTAATTTAACACTTCTAATTTATAGGTTCAGGATTTTGGATTTTTTTTTTTTTTTTTTTTTTGCGGTCCGCGGGCCTCTCACTGTTGTGGCCTCTCCCATTGCGGAGTACAGGCTCCGGACGCGCAGGCTCAGCGGCCATGGCTCACGGGCCCAGCCGCTCCGCTGCATGTGGGATCCTCCCGGACCGGAGCACGAACCCGTGTCCCCTGCATCGGCAGGCGGACTCTCAACCACTGCGCCGCCAGGGAAGCCCCAGGATTCTGGATTTTATCGCAAGTCCAATGGGTATCAGGCAAGGATCTCTTGCCAACGATATCTCTAATGCAAGTTATTTAGGTTTATAAGGACTTTGTTGTTGTTGGAGCAGTAGCTCATTAAGCAACCATTTGAGGGCTTAGACGAGGTTGTTTGTGAGCTATTTCACAGTCTTCTGATTTATATTGGGGTACTCAATGCCCTCTTGCACTAGAATACTTTGTAATTTTCTTCAGAAATGTCTATACTACGACTGTGTCCATTTCCAATATGTACTATATCTTGGTTAAGAAACTATGAATTTCCACGTTTTCTTCTGCCAAGAGCTGAACTAAACAAGATGTATTTTGAGCCACTGGCCAATAGTATGCAAAAAAATTCTTTTTTTTTCATGTAAGTTTGCTAGCTAGAATGGCTTTGGAGCAGAAAGACCTCTTTACCCTTCAGAAGTGGCAGGAAAATCCAGCTGTTCCTCAGAATTGGCTCATCCACCTGTGACTCTGACATGATTATATGAAGTGATATTAATGCAGGTTTTGTAATTCAGTTCGTTGTTTCTTGTCCACTCCGATGAGGAACTTGATCTGTTCTGTTCCAACTCTTCCCCTTCACAGCAAGTGAATCAAAGGAGAGGAGGGAGTTGGGGTGGGTAGGTGACGAAGACCTGAGAGTGAGGGTTTCAAGGTGACATTCTCCAGAAAGAATGAAGAATTATGCCAACCAGTCGAAACACATCGTGCAGTTTGAATATGGATTAGAAGTTTTTTCTTTATGTCTTTTTGCTCCAGCTTTTTTTTTAATTCTCCTTTAAAAATGTGTTATAGTACAAATTATATTTTAAAACTCCACCTTTGTCCTAGCTGAATTGATAGGTTAAGGAATCCTTCCAGATCTCAGACCTAAATGAGTAGGGGAATGGCTTATCCCTAAATGGCAAGCCAGTAAGGAGGGCCGTCTTTGGAAAGCCCAGTCACAAGAAAGTTGATATGAAGTGGAAACGAGGAGTTTTTCTATAAAAATAATCCTTGGGCTTCCCTGGTGGCGCAGTGGTTGAGAGTCCGCCTGCCGATGCAGGGGACACGGGTTCGTGCGCCGGTCCGGGAAGAACCCACATGCCACGGAGCAGCTGGGCCCGTGAGCCATGGCCGCTGGGCTGCGCGTCCGGAGCCTGTGCTCCGCAATGGGAGAGGCCACAACAGTGAGAGGCCCGCGTACCACACACACACACACACAAAAATCCTTTAACCTTCTGCCCATTAAAAAATATATATATTATTTAGTTTTTACAGTGTTGTAGTGATTTTCCAGCTACTGCTAATAGTGAGGGAACAGATTTAGTCTCTGGACAAGGACAGAGTGAGAATTGCAACATAGTTTCAGATTCCAGAAGAACCAGGGTTCCCCGCATGGATTGCCAAAATATCCATCTACAGCTTAGCTTCTGTTTAGATGATCATCCCTGTGTCTCTTAGATACTCTTCTTCCTGATCTTAGGAAAGCTGCCCAATTCCATCTGGGTTTCTATCTGGATACTAGGCACATTATTTTCCTGTTATCATATACTACTCATATATAATTCAGCTGGATTTTGCTGTTTAATAGAAAGAACACTAGACCAGGAATCAAGAGCTGTGGTTTAAAAGAAATGATAATAGAACAATGTAAAGTCCTCTTACTTTGTAACTATTTAGCTTTTAAAATTATTTAAACTGCTACAAAATTATTCATAGTACTTTCATTCTTAATTACTTTTCTTAACAAGCTGCAACAGCTGCTGTAAAAATTCTGGAATCATCTTTGAGTAAATAAAACAACACATAGTAAGGATAACAATTTTTTTAAATAAAAGAAATAATAATGTAATAATAACTAACAGTTATTGCTTATTTGTTATGTGTCTGGGATTGTGATAAATGGTTTACATGGGCAGTTGAAAATAAATAAAATGTTAAGTAAGCAACACACTAGATATATATGATAATATTCAGTTTGGTTACAGAATATAATATAAAATAAAATTATCTATGGCAATCATTAATGTGTTTTGTATTTAGGCATAAGTGGGAAGTATTTCAGACAATTTTTACAGCTAAGCCGAGTAACTCAGTAGGAGAAGTCTGCCTTTATTTTTACTACTTTTTGTCAAGCCTAAGCATCTGAATGTCTTACTTTCACTAGAAAGCAGCCTGGGCATTGCAAGACCAGTGTATTTACTATCATAGATACATAACACAGCTGAGTCATGCCCTTCATTCAGAAGCCCCAGGGGAACATGGTGCTATATAACGGGGTGGAATGAGAAGCAGGGAGGAGAGGAAGCATAACTTCTTTAGAGGTATGAAGCCAAGTTTCTTAAGAGGCCAGAGTAGTTTTCTCATTTTTTTAAGTTTCTTTCTGTACCTCCTATCAATTGAAAAGAGTTGAGGTCATAAACACTTTTTTTCCCTTTCCATTTTCGTTATTGACTTTACATAAACATGGAGTAAGTTACTGACAAAAACACTCTGGACTTTGTCATCCCAGATCAACTCTATCATTCAATTAAAACTCTGCACACAGGAAAGTAATTTGGATTAATAACCAAGTGGGACAGATGTTTGTGCTAGCTCATATTTCAGCAGATAGGACACCTCCAAAATCATCATCATCATCACTATTATAGCTTTGGGTTTGTACATTCTGGGTTCTAAAATTTTGACAGCAAGAGTAAGGTAACATTGTCCCAGCCCAAAATATGGAGGAGTTCTATAACTGAGGACTTTGAAATACAATTAAAGAATTCTTCTCTTTTGCATGGCCTAAATTCTGCAAACGCTCTTCTATATGTCTTCATATTCTGTTCTTCTGCATTCAGATGACTCTTTGTACTGAAAAGAAATTAACCATATATATGTACATCCTTAGTGTTCAGAATTCACTGTACATATCCAGGTGTATATGTGCAGTGTCCCTCTATTTCCCCCCTCTGTCTCTGTTTCTCCCTGTGTGTGTTGACCACTGCCTGCACCATTTAAAATGCACTTCTCTTCCCAAAACGAGTGTATTCTTCATGGAGATCTCAAATGAAAAAGTTCCTTCCATTGGACAGAAATGTGCATAGAATATCTTCCTTTGGCTGAAACAGTTTAGAATTGTTATTGTTTATGCATTTTATGGCCTATAACATGTTAGGGAGGTATGCTTATTTAGTATATCTTCCCTATATTCTTGTTTATTTTTCATTCTGTTGTACTTTGTGTATCTGTTATAAGCCACCTCAAATCTTTTTTGGTGGGACTAAGTCTAGAAATGTGTCACTTCTATGCTCCAGCCCAATTTATATGTGCCTGTTCTAGGTTGAATATGTTCCCCCAAATTTTATATATTGAAGTCTTAACCCCCAGTACCTCAGATGTGACCTTCTTTGGAGAGGGGGTCTTTACAGAGGAAATCATGAGGCCATTAGAGTGGGCCATAATCCAATATGACTAGAGTCCCTATGAAAAGGGGAAATTTGGTCATAGACGCTCATAGAGGGAACATGTCTTATGAAGAAGAAGGCCGAGGTCAGGGTGATGCTTCTACATGCCAAGGATGCCAATCCTTATCACCAACAGAAGCTGCAGGAGGGACACGGAACAGAGTTTTCTCTCACAGCCCTCAGAAGGAACTGACCCTGCCAACATTTTGATTTTGGGCTTCTAGCCTGCAGAACTGTACCAATAAATTTCTGTTGTTCAAGCCACCCAGTTGTGGAATTTTGTTATATCATCCCTAGGAAACTAATACAGTGTCTCTAGTGAAACAACTGTCTTGTTAACTGCAGATTTTTTTCTTTGGCATTTCTGTTCTATACTGGAGTAGGCATTCATCAGGAGAAGTAAATTTGTTTGTCACATACTTTACTCTGTGGTACTTTTGTAAGGGATACAAAATATAACATGATTCCTGCCTTAAAATATGAAATTTATTAATCAAATATCTATTGAGTGCCAGATGTAATTATGTAACAGGCACTCAGTCAGGATATGGATCTCACAGTGGTGAGCACAAGAGCTGGTGACCCCTACTCTCATGGAGGAAATAGTCTGGAAGATGGCAGTGGCATGAAGCATTAAGAACATACACAAGTTAAAATAATTGCACGTTATTATAAATAGTTTGAAGGCAAAGAAGGAAAATCACATTTTTATAATAGTAATTTCAATGCATACAAATATGTGATCATTGCCAAGCAGGAAAGAAACAACTGTGCAGAGAGGAGGGAACAGTGATCATCCTTGGCTGTGAGATGGTCTGGGAAGCCCTGCAAGGGAGGGCATTTGAGCTCAGCTTACACAGAGCAGTTGACTTTGATAGAGGGTAGGGGGAGACCCCATTTACAGTTGATGTACACTTGATTGCTTATGATTCCCAAGATGGGAATAAGCATGAACATCTGGGTCACTAGTAATCCACTTGTCTGGAACATAAAGAAATAGAATAAGCAGAATGATATGGTAATCATAGCTATTATTATTTTTTAATGCTTACTAAGTGGCAGGAACTGAAACAAAGTTTTACATTATCTTATTTCCATTCACATTTTTTATGAGGTGGCCTGTAGTTGTCCCAGTTTACAGATGAGGATGTTGAAGTTTGCTCAGCCATTGCTTTGAACTCATGTTATTATACCACACAACACACCACCAAGACTGATTCATAGGAAAAGCTGTGATTTGGAATGAGGTCTCTAACTCCAACAAACTGTTTATTCCATGAAAGTGGACTGTATCCCCACATACAGTCAGAGGATGGCTTGCAGGCAGATTTTGGAATACTGTGTATTCCTAGCTAAAGACTGCAAAGTTTATTTTAGAATAAACAAAGGGAGAAATAGAACTTTGGCAAAGTGGTTACATGAACTGAAATGTGTTTTAGTATATACATGCTAAAACATTGAAGCAGGAAGAAATTGGGGAATATAGAATCCCTTAGCCCTTAATAAAGGGAAGATCCAGATGAGAAATACAGATGTATTATTAGGATGGCTTAATGTGCACAAGAAGCATCTGAGGTGCCTCTTAATAATCCCTCTTTCCAGGCACTACCCCAGGGGAGTGTTGATGTGAGGAAGCTTGAGACAATATTCTGTTCTCACTCAGCCCAAAGGTTAGGGAAGCAACGTGAGCCAAACGTCCTCCTTCACAGCAAGCCTTTGGCCTGCAGGGACCAGAATCCATTCATCTTTTCATTCCTTTTCCCACTAGGACCTGAGATCTTGCTCGTAATAAGCATGTGGATGAATTGAATTGAACTGTCGGAGCGAAAGACTCTTGTCAAAGAAGAATCCTTAGGATTGTTTGAATTGAAAAAGAGAACAAATTCAAGAAAACACGATTTGTAAGTCTGGAAGAGGGAACACGTGGGCGTACAGAGATGCTTATATGTGACCAACAAAACAAAATTAAATGAAATCTCTAGCCTATTATATCTGAGTGATCTGCTGCTTAGGGTGCGTGATTAAGTTCCTAGCAGGTTTTATGTCTGTTGGGTACTTTTCCTCTACAGACTCTGAAAGCACTTCGAAGAGGCTGCGTCACCATTAGGAGGCAATATAAAGCACCATTTGATTACAGCCTCCTGCTCTGGAAACACGCAGGCAGCGTTCTTTCTGCTGAGTGCCAGAGAGGAAGCAGAGAACAGTTTTTGTCCATTGAAATAGCAGGAAGATATGTAGGGAAGCACAATATTGTTTTCTGAGTTGGAAATTGGCTAGAACATAGACATGTGAGTGCCCATCTTCTCTAAAACACGCTGGATTCCAATACATATGAATGGAGTGAAACATTAAAATAAATGGCAGGCTCAAACTATACTAAAGCCCTTATTTATGAAGTCCTCATTTATTGACCTGAAGGTAGCTGGCATTCCAATAAATATCTGTTGAGATAAAAATATCAATAACAAATTTAGGGCATACATGCCCTCAAGGGGTAGCTGGCTTGTTTCTCATACCTATTCTGTTGCTGGACCTAGATGTAGAAAGTTTGTCTGTCCTTCTTTCTCCTAGTTGACACTTCCAGATCCTTTTCCTTCTGTCCTCCTTAAAACTCCCCCAGCATAATGCTCATATCATTAGATTATATTACTTATTACTCTTATTTATTGCTTTAAGATTGTATCATATATGTATTTACAGCACTCCTGTGTGTCATATAAGTTTTTATAACACTCCTGTCATAACTCATGATAAATGTCCATGGATTAAATTTCCAAAATCCTGACCTCTCTTTCAGAGAACTTCCATTCTACTTCAGCTACTCAGGTTCTTGGTTGTACCCGAGAATAATCTGTAGTTAGCTCCTCTGTCATGCTGCCACAACATCAACTAACCTATCTACACATGAGTATACATGTGCACATGAGTGTTCTATCTGCACATGAGTATTCTCTCTGCACATGAGTATTCTCTCTTCTTTCATGCTACTAGGAATGAACTAACCATGATCCTACATGCTAATACTTGTACACTGGGTCTCACTCCCTTTCACTTCAGCAATTAGACTCTCTCTCTCTTCTTTATGCAATATTTCTCTGTCTCAACCAGACCATTACCAAAATCATGCAAACATACTGTAATATCTTTTTATTTTAAATCCTTCTTTAAATAATCTCCAACTATTACCTGGTTTCTCTGCTTCCCTATGTATCAGAATTCCTTGAAAGAAGTTTCTTTTACTCATTCTGTCCCCTCTCTCTCTTCCAGTTCTGTCTTGAATCTACTCCAAAAGGTCTCCACAATAAACAAAAAGTAGCCCTTCTCAAGATTATGAATGACTTCCATTGTGCTAAAATCATTGGTAAACTCTCAGTCTTTCTCCTAATTAATTTCTCCATAGCTTTGAAAAACAATTTTTTTATTGACGTATAGTTGATTTACAGTGTTGGGTTAGTTTCTGGTACACAGCAAAGTGATTCAGTTATACATATACATATTCTTTTCCATATAGGTTTTTACAAGATATTGAATATAGTTCCCTATGCGAAACAGTAGGTCCTTGTTAGTTATTTATTTTATATACAGTAGTATATATGTTAATCCCATCCTCATAATTTATCCCTACCCCACATTCCCCTTTGGTAACCATAGTTTGTTTTCTATATCTGTGAGTCTGGTTCTGTTTTGTAAATAAGTTCATTTGTATCATATTTTAGATTCCACATATAAGTAATATCATATGATATTTGTCTTTGTCTGACTTACTTCATTTAGTATGATAATCTCTAGGTCCATCCATGTTCCTGCAAATGACACTATTTTATTCTTTTTCATAGCCATGTAGTATTCATATATATATGTATACTACATCTTCTTCATCCGTTCATCTATCGGTGGAAATTTATGTTGCTTCCCTGTCTTGGCTATTGTAAATAGTGCTATTATGAATATTGGGGTGCACGTATCTCTTTGAATTACAGTTTTCTCCAAATATATGCTCAGGAGTGGGATTGCTGGATCATATAGTAGTTCTATTTTTAGTTTTTGAAAGAACCTCTGTACTGTTCTCAATAGTGGCTGCCCCATTTTACATTCCTACCAACAGTGTAGGAGGGTTCCCTTTTCTCCACACACTCTCCAGCATTTACTGTTTGTAGACTTTCTAATGATGGCCATTCTGATTGGTGTGAGGTGATACCTCATTGCAGTCTTTATTTGCATTTCTCTGATTATTAGCGATGTTGAGCATCTTTTCAGGTGCCTATTGTCCATCTGTATGTCTTCTTTGGAGAAATGCCTATTTAGATCATCTGTCCATTTTTTGATTGGGTTGTGGATGACGCTTTCCTTGAAATACTTTCTTCACTTGGCTTCTGGAAGCTTCCCTCTCAGTTCTCCTATTCCCCTTGGCTGTTTCTTCTAGCTCCCATTGTTGACTCTTCTCATCTCTCCACTGGGGTTCACTGGGGTTTGGTTCTTAGATCCCTTCTCTTCTGTATCAACACTCATTCCCAAGGTGATATCACCCACTCTTATGGCTTTAAATATTATCTGTATGTTGATGATGTTCAAATGTTCTTTCCCCTGAACTTAAGATTCTATTCAACTGCTACTGGACATCCTCACTTGCAAAGTTAATAGACGTCTCAAATTTAATACATCCTAAGTTGGATTCTTGATACCAGCTCCTCCAAACCTGATCTTTCTGTACATTTCCCGATCTCATTTAACGTCAACTTCTTCTTCCAGTTGCTTAAGCAACTTGGAGTCACCGCACCTTCCCAAGTGACTTTTCTCTTTTTCTCATACATATTCGATCTGTCAATCAATACTGTTAATTATACCTTCAAAATGTATAAATAATCTAATTATTCCTCTTCCAAGGCCAACTCCTCCAGGTGGCCTTGATCTGTTTCCTGGGTAAATACAATACTCTACTTTTGGTGTCTCTGATTCAGCACTTGCCTCCCTCCTATGGTCTGTTCTGAACATAACAGCTAGGTCAGATTGGGTAATGTCACCCTTGAACCCTAAACTCTACAGTGGTTTCCCAACATCCTCCTTACAATGGCCAACAGACCTGCGTGATCTGGCCACCATTTTTACCTTCAGACCTAACTTATCCTTCTCTTTTCAGGCCTCATTCATTAATCACACTGTCCTCCTTGGTGTTCTTCACACTCAACGCGTGCTTCCAACACAGAGTTTTATTGTGCCTTTACTTGGAGCACTTTCCCCCAAATACCCACATGTCTCCCTCCATAACCTCCCTCAGGTCTTTGCTAAAATGTCAGTTTCTCAGGGAGGCTTTCCATGACCACCATATTTAAAATTATACTCCTCCCAGCACTATCTATCCTCCATCCCTCATCAATTGAGGAAACAACTCCAGAGAGCTTTAGAGATTTATACAAGCTCACATGGTGTTAGTGGAAGAATGCTAAGTCTTCTTGTTTATATGTCTTTTCAGATAAATCATATTATACTTGAAAGTAGAGTCATTTTAAAAATTTGGTTTAGTTCAGAAAGTTTGCATGAAGTTGCTTGATATAATAATTATTTGTATTGTTACAATTTGTTTTATTTTATCTATAATAATTCATCAAATCATTATAAGCTTACTTTACAAAGTAATTCCATGTTAATCATTTTGTTGTGTCTTATTCATACTCATTTGAAGAACACAGGTAGATATAACTCTATTATTAATCTCATGTCCCAGATGATCACATTGAAGTTCAAGGATTTGTGGCCTCGCTCAATGTCACATAGCTAGTAAAAGTAGGTGCCAATATATAAATACAGGTCTTCTGATTCCAAGCTTACTCCAATCCACCAAAAGTATTACTGAAATCAAAGTATTAATTGTCTACAGAAAGTAAACTTGAAGAAATAGGTTAGTCAGTTTTAAGCTATTTCTTTGCTTGGAAGCAGAGGTGATAATTTTCATTCTCTTTAAAGCACTCGTTGATGGTGAAACTGGACACTTCCTGTGTCTCCTGAATTGAAATTTCATTATTTAATTTGAAGTATTAATTTGAAGTATTGTTAATCCTCAAGACATTAGATACAGTCATGTTTATGCATAATTTTGTAAGCTTAGTTCAGAGTTCGATGTAACATAATTGTTTTTAGGTTCTCTGTGCTAATGCTTCTATCCATCAGAGCAGATAATCGAGGAGTCCTCTATATGTATCATATGCATGGACTTCCTCAAATTATCAGCATGGCACTTAGCTTTCTTACCTTGGAAATCTCTTAGCTCTTTTACAATATTGCAACAGTACAACTTCCAGAGGAAAATGTTATTTTGATCATTTTGTGTTTTTATGAAGAAATAATGATTATTATTAAAGGTCGGTTCTATTTATGTTGAGTTACTGTTAAAATGCCATATAGTGACTATTTAATTATATGCTACTTCCTCTTAAAAACACTTGAAAATAGGATCACCTATGCTATAGATTAATAATATATAAGTACATATATATTACTTATATATTTCTTCAACCACGGTTGAAGAAAAATCAACTGTGGTTGAACAATGATGCATGATGCTTGAAAAAAAGAAGAAAGAAGGAAAATTTCCTCCACTTCAGCATTTTTTATTTTTCTACAATCATATTCTTTTCTAGATCAAGAAGATTCTTGGAATTTGTATTATTGAATACTTTTTTTTTAAGCTGAGGAAATTACAGATCTAAGTGTTTTGCCAAAAATCACACAGTCAATTGGTAGCAGCACTAAAACCAGAACATAGTTAGTTTTCAACTATGTGCCAGAATCCCCCAGCCCCTGACTTCCTTAATAACATATTACTAATAGTTTAACTTCACTTGAACTTCTCCTTTGTAATCCCCAGAGTAGATTAGAATACAAAAAAGAGGAAGTTCTGAAAGAATACATCTATGATCAAATTTTAATTTTCCTTTTTTATATAGCATCTAGCAGAGTGCTCATCCAATGTGCATTGCAAATAACTATCATAAATATTGTAAACACCTGATTAAACTTTCTCTTTTATCACTGCATACAAAGACATAGGTGGGGGACCCATGCGAGCATCTCCTCACACCACAGTTAGATTATTGGCTAGTACAACTCTGAGCCCTTCTCCCCACTCCCAATCATTCCCAGCCACCATATCCTCTGCTTTTCCAATCCAGCTGACAAGACCATCTTCCTAAAGTCTTTAAAGTTCTCAGAACAAAATCCTCAGTGAGTCATTTCAAGAAACACTAAATCTAAATTTCTCTAAAAAGGTTCTACAAATCTAACCCTATTCACTAGTATTGTGATGGAGAGGGAAGGTGTGCATGAGGCAATTTTTTTTCACTTCTTATTTTTAAAATAATTTTTATTCGAGTATAGTTGCTTTACACTGTATTAGTTTCTACTGTACAGCAAAGTGAATCTGCTGTAGGTATACATATATTGCCTGTTTTTTGGATTTCCTTCCCATTTAGGTCACCACAGAACACTGAGTAGAGTTCCCTAAGCTATTCTCATTAGTTATCTATTTTATACATAGTATCAATAGTGTATATATGTGAATCCAAATCTCATTTCTTTTTAAAAGTTTTATTGAACTACATATAGTTGATTTACAGTGTTGTGTTAGTTTCGGGTGTACAGCAAAGTGGTTCAGCTGTATAGATAGATAGATATAAAAATATATATATTCTTTTTTTACATTCTCTTCCATTATAGGTTATTACAAAGTATTGCATATAGTTCCCTATGCTATACAGTAGGTCCTTGTTGTTTATCTATTTTATATATAGTAATGTGTATATTTTAATCCAAAACTCCCAATTTATCCCTTCCTCCCCTTTCCTTTGGTAACTGCAAGTTTTTTCTATGTCTGAGTCTATTGCTGTTTTGAAAATAAGTTCATTTGTATCATTTTTTAATATTCCACATATAAGTGATATCATATGATATTTTTCCTTCTCTGTGTGACTTACTTCACTTAGTATGATAATCTCTAGGTCCATCCATGTGGCTGCAAATGGCATTATTTCATTCTTTTTTATGGCTGAGTAATATTCCACTGTATATATGTACCACATCTTCTTTATCTATTCCTCTGTCAATGGACAGAGGTTGCTTCCACGTGTGTGAGGCAATTTTTTAAATTTTAAGCCGTGGAGGAGTAAGAATTCCTTGTGTGTAGGGGGCATTGATCTTAATATTGAAGTCAGAGGCATAATCCATGAGGACAGAGGGCAATCAGAAGCAACAGAGGCAAGAGGCAGTCTTTTCCTCAGAGAAGAAGCTTGAGCTGTCAGAACACTCCTCTTGGAGGAAAAAAGCACAGGTGGAGGCTCCCAAGAGCTCTTTTCCCTATAGTGACGAGGCCACCTGGCAGTTCCTGAGGACTGGGACCCTGACACCTCAGTCACATGCAGTTGCCCCAAGTAAAATGCACACTTCACCTTCCTTCTTAATCTCCAGAGTTTTCCTGAATGAGTTTCACTGAATTCTTCAACAGTTTTAGGCTGTTTGAAAACTTCCTCTTGATCTGCATACTTCTTAATGCAACATTAAGTAGAAGTCACCCCAGTTCAATCTTTTACCGTGAGACCAAACATACCTTTTTTAGGTACTTGTTGGGATGGCTCTTTGCACAAGTCAAAAAAGAAGGATGCTCTCTGAGGTTACGAAGACAGTGCAAGTGTGGCAGGGACAGACTTGTCAGAATGAACACACTGTGGCATTCTGAACTAAACTCAAGGAGATCTCTATTCAAAGGCACTTTAAGAATTATGCATGACAATCAATTTTAACGTAAAAGGAATCTCTTAATACTTCTGTTAATAATTATTTTATCTAAAATTAAAATAAAACATGATTTAGGTTTATTTATATTAACACAAATGTATATGTTAATATCACATGTATATAATATGTACTTCCAATGTATGAACACATATGGATGAATGTATATATTCAGTGAATATACATATTGTTCATATATTGGAAATACACTCGCTAAAATTTCCACTGATGGGTTGAAGCATTGAGGAAGTTTGAAAACTGCTGCTCTAGCCCTTCTCCTCATCTGCTTATGAAACCTGAGGAGCTATTCACCTGAGGAGCTATTTTGCAATGACACAAGTAGGTTAGAGATGAATTTGTTTACCCCCCAGAATAGCTATAAATGTGGTTGTAAAGACAATGTGGGTTTTCTGTAATCAGTGAAACTGAGGGAGCAAAGAGAGGATACTAAAATGTCTTGCTTTTGTCCTAGAATGTTGTCAATAGACAACAACAATTTTTTAAAAAGGGAAAACTGAGGCCCAGAGAGGTTTATTAAATTGCTTAAGATAACAGATCTTATTACAAGCAAAGTAAGCATTTGAATTCAGGACTATTTGTCTTTAAATCTTGCCTCTTGCTATGAGAACTTGCTGCATTTGTTCTTTTCTTTATATTATTCTCAGGACATCATGGCCTTTTTCTCCATCCTTTCCTTTATCCAAATTCTCTTTATCCTTCAAGACTCAGCCCCCATTCTCTATGAAGCTTTTACTGATGATTCCAGTGCTTATTAATCAATCTCTTTTCCAAACTCCCGGTGTGAGCTTCGTTTACTGTGGGTTTACTCTGTGTAGTAAACACACACTCTGTGTGTGTTTACTAAACATTTTGCAAGTTAATCTGCTTCTCAGGATCTGCTTCCCAGGGAAACTAACCTGTGACATCTAACTTTTGGTTGGTTAGCATATCTAAATGTTAGATAAAGTTTATTTTACCAATTAATTTAGGTAAAATATTAGCTCCTTGCCACAAGTTTCCAAAGTGTGCAGAAGACCTATTGGAATTGTTCTTGTAACTTCTATCCCTCATTTGATGAATTTGAGGGCTGCAGATGGCAAATTTTATAAATAGCCTCACTTTGGTCAGTGTTTTAATATGCACGTGTGATATAATAAAGTAGGGTGCGATATAAGAAACGAGGCAGCATTCTTACACGGGGCATGCATCAGGCACTAGAGGGATAGAGGTACATTAGCATGCTTAAACGAAAGCCACAAATTTCATGATGAGCTGGGAGAATTATATAGAAAGTTGATGAATACCTACCCTATTGTCCTCCCTGCCTCTGCAGCCTTGCTGCCATGTTCCTGGCCTGTGAGTTAATTTACTTGGGTGTGTTAAAACAAAAAGAGGATCTTCAGCTGTGACTTTTTTCTTTCTTTTAGAAATCACCAGAGCCGGGCTTCCCTGGTGGCGCAGTAATTGAGAGTACGCCTGCCGATGCAGGGACTCGGGTTCGTGCCCCGGTCCAGGAAGATTCCAGATGCTTGCGTACCGCAAAAAAAAAAAAAAAAAAAGCTTATATCCACATATCCTTTTAACTCAGCAAATCATCTTGAGCATTCTTTCCAATAGAAATTCTCACAAACAAGGATATATGTACAAAAGAATGTATTATGCTGCATTTTCAATAGCTAAATCAATAGAAATCAATCAAAATTTCTGAAATGCTGGATATCACTGAACAAAATATACTACATATTATTAACCTGTTACGTCAGTGACAATAGCTGGTAATTACTGACTTAGTCTATGATCTCTTGTATGTTTTCAACCAATGGATTTTTATTAATATTCTAAAAGAGCTGATTCCACATGACAACAAAAAAACACTGCAAAACAATTCACAATACTGAATGATATAAAATTAAAAATAGAAATTCACTGATGTCAGTCAAGCTCACAGACAGTAAACTTAGAAGCCAAAATGTTAGTTTCTTACCTTTGCAATCAGAAATGTGTAGTAATATGATCAACTTATTGAGTTCCAGAACGTATCAATATATCTAGGGCATTCATTCTGTGGGTGGTCTTGAATAATAAACTTAAAATAGACCAAGGAGACTTATTTTTATGTTTGATAACTTTTGCAGCATATAACCTCATGATGGCTTCTTGACATGCCAACTTGGCCGGGCTAGACTACAAAGGGGGAAGTGAGGGCAGCAGCATGTTTGAGCATGCACACACCTCTGATTATTCAATCAGGCACTAAACTAATCCAAGTGATACCATGAAGCAGTTTTGCAGACGTAAGTCAAGTCTTTTATCGTGATTTTAAACTAGAGAGCTTACACTTATGTGTCTTCCTAGCTGCTGCTTGAGGGGCAGGCTCCTAATTAAACACACACTTACAGGCCCAATGTCATCCTCTCCAGGGAACTCTGGGCTAGTGCTGTCTTTAAACTCTTCCACTGAGGAGATCCAGAGTGTCAGTGTCTCCTGAAGAGGAAACTGTACATTTGCATCTGGTGCTCTGATTTTAGTGACTGCTGCAATATGTAAAATATAGAAAAACAGAGAAATAAAATAAAATCACTTTCATGTCAGCATTCCCAAAACCACTTTATGACTAATTGGGAACACAAATTATTATTGTAGTAATTAACCTATATTGCCATACTTCACTTAGAAAAGAAGGGTGCTAGGGAAATCGGTTAAGAATTGAAAAATAATGACCTTGGGAATGCTTGTGACAATTGTGGTGCCCCATGAGAGAGAGGTTGTGCTTTTGCAGTTCAAGGTCATTTTTAAATCATGTTCATAAACATTGAGGAGCATCAACCACTGGAAACTTATATATATGGTACATGTATCTTGGAAGACTTCAAGAGGGGGTCATGATTCTCACTCCTTCCAAAAACTTTGCATTCTCAAGTTGATTGTTCAGTGAGAAATATATCAGGAAAGGAAGGGAAGGGTATGTGTTATTTCTTCAAAATGTTTCTTTGTCCTAGTTTTCCCATTGTGGTTATTGTTGTTTCTGTTTTGTTCCAAAGCAAACTATAAATGACATTGTCCCAAAGGGGTCTCTGTGCTGGGGCCTTTCTCTACTCTCCCCCCTGAGCTGGGTTGCGGAGCACCAGGCAGAGAATCTCCTGTCCTGTTGTTGCTGGGAGACACTAGGGAGCTTGATCAGATCTCCAAGTTTTCCAAGACATTTGCTAAACTCTCTAAGTGATGAAATCATCTTTCCAACTTCTTTGGTAAGTTAAAAATAAAAATCCATGATATCTAGAAACACATATGAAGGCCCATTTGAGGGTGGCTTTGTGGTATAATCAGTGGTTCTTGGTGAGATGTTTGCAGAGATGGGTTTATGAAGATTATCCAAGGTGTTAAAGCAGTCTTGTCCTAGGTTTCAGGAAATCTCATCATCCATATTAACCCTATTAGAAGACTGGTGAAATGCAATCACTTGGAAAAAGCGGGTGTGGTTCGGAGCTCAATGTAAGGACACTAAAGGAGCCAAACTCATTCTTCTCCAGAACTGAGAGCCAGTGTTTGGAGCTCACCTGGCTCTGGAGACTTCTGAGAGCTACCACCACCACCCTCGGAAGCCTTGATCCCCGAGCGGACATTGCCTTATTACTTCTCCAGTGAGGATTGTTTCTACAGCACTTTCAGTGAGTACACAATTCACCATAGAGCAGTTCATGGGACTCTCCTGAGGGGAAAAAAACACAATTTCCTAATGTTAACAGAAAATTGAGGCTGTTTCATTGAAATAATCTTGTGTGCCAACTTAGTGAAATGACTGCATTTCTGTATTGCCCTCTTGTCTTGGCACACATGTTGGAATTAATATGGTGATTAGTTCTAGTTATCTGATTTTGTTCATCTCTTAGTTATTCCTATGCATTACAAAGACTCAGAAAGTGGTTGTCTGATATCTTATCTGTTTGTGTTTGATGTAGAGCCTAAAAATAATGTTTGGAACTATTTGACTTCAGGTGCAGTACCTACTACAGTCTACTTTAAAAGTGGAGTGTGCCTGTATACACAGGAGACATAATATTCTACACAACAGAACTAGGTAATGCATGCAATAATCTGGGAGAAAATATTGTTTTAAAGTGAAGTAAACTTTGTCTCTTCCTAAATGTGGGTTATTCTGACTGAAATTTTAAAGAAATTAAGAAATGATTGGGCAAGAGAAAAGTGACACTTGTGTACATAAAGAAATATAAGAAAGTTGAGGAACCTCTTTACTTAACTAGTACAGACACTAGGACCCAATAATTTAGCAAAATCAGTTCTAAAAAGCATGATTTGTTTTTTGGCGCTGATTATTACCATTACATGCAAACTGCATCTTACCAAAAGGTGAAAGGGGTGCTTGATAACAGTTTTAAAGACTGGGAAGATATACCCATTCTCTTTCATTTTTGGTTTGATTGATGAGTGTGCTACAGATAAGACAGGAAGGCAAACTCAACCGATTAGTATATCCATGTAAGTTGCTTCTGGTTAGAATAGGATCCAATCTGACAATGTTTACGGTCCTCTTCATTATCTCTGAATTATTCAGAAAGTGTTTTGCAAAGAAAAACAATGTTTGTGGATCTAGATTCAGAATGAGATAAAAAAAGGACATGCAAAGAAAACTGCCTGACAATTATACGAAATAATAAAAACACAAGCTTAGTCAAGTATGCGGCGCTAAATCAATGACTGGCATTGAGCATCACGATTGATTGTTTAGGGCAATCAGGACCCACCACACAGAGCTATAAATTAGATCAAACTCCTGAGGCTCATGTTGTCTAGAGGAAAATAAGATCTCAACAAACCTGAGGTTCTCCTTTAGGTAGGGAAAGGAAGGCAAGAAGTTGTGTTGGTTTGGCAGCTGGGAAAATTTTCTGTAGCTCTTGAGAGTTCTCTTTGTGTCTCACTTTTCCATTTGTCAAATGAAAAATCCTTCCTAAAGCAGTGTATTATTCAGTGACAATCTGTGTCTGATATTCCTTGGGCCTTTTTTGTCTTTGGGATAGAGGAATAAACTCCTGATTTCCTTCCCTCAGAAAAATGGACTCAGACAACCCAGAAGCCTTCCAGAAAGAGCTCACCTGCCTCGTGTGCCTGAATTACCTTCTAGACCCACTCACCATAGGCTGTGGACACAGCTTCTATAGGTCCTGTCTCTGTCTTCTCTGGGAGCAAGCTGAAGACCCTGCCAGTTGCCCAGTGTGCAGGCAACGATCACAGCAGACAAACCTCAAAACCAATTTTCTTCTGAAGAATCTGGTGTCCATTGTCAGAAAAGCAAATCTCGGGCAATTCCTGAACTCTGAGGGACATATGTGTGGGACCCATAAGTAGACAAAGAAGATCTTCTGTGAAGCCAACAAGAGCTTGCTCTGTTTGGTCTGCTCTCAAAGTCAGGAGCACAGGGCTCACAGGCACCGTTCCAGTGAAGAGGCTGCTGAGGAATGCTGGGTGAGTGATGTCTGTGCAAGCACTTAGAGAGCTGGAGGATGGTACAGCCAAGAGATTAAAAGGATATTACAATCAGGACTTCCCTGGTGGCACAGTGGTTAAGACTCCATGCTCCCAATGAAGGGGGCCCAGCTTTGATCCCTGGTCAGGGAACTAGGCCCCACATGCATGCCCCAAATAAGAGTGCGCATGCCACAACTAAGGACCCAGCGAGCCACAATTAAGAACTGTCACAACGAAATAAGTAAATTAACTATTTTTAAAAAAAGGATATTATGATCATAATGATGATTAATCCCTGTCTTTACTGAGTGTCAGGTACAGACCTAATTAGCAGTGACAGAGCTATGAAGAAAATCCTGCAGCATACCTGCCTTTATGGAACTTGTATCCAATGGCTGGGTGATAAAGTTAATTAAAATTATTTGGGTGATACATTACTATGCTCAAGGCTCTATAAAGCCTTCATTTTGAGAAAGAGTCTTTGTTTCTAAAATCTACAAGTGCAAAAAGTCTTTTCCATTGGATACAGGTTTCCTGACTCTGGACAAAGAAGGAAGATGCAGTACATTGGAATCAGCAGGCAGCGAGCATCACTACATCCAAATTCTGATGCAAGATGCCAAGCTACCTGAAAATTAGCCATGCTCAATAAAATCCTGTTCCTTTCCCTAGATCTAAGATTCCCTGATGGTGTGTGGTTCTGTAGTGCGGAATCTTCTAAAACTGATCCATAGTGAGGAAGAATAGGGGAATGTGGTGATCTGTTCTGGTCCTTCTAGTCTTCCTCTAGGTCCTGTACCTGACCTTGTTCCCACCTCAGGATCTCCACCTACCCCACCCTATTTACCCTTCAAGTCTGTCTTCAAATGCCACTCCTTTACACTAGCCTAAGTTTATACTTCATTTTATATTCCTTTAATATACTCCCTTTTTTCCCCTTTCATACACTGACCTGAATTTTAACTACAATTCCTGTAGCATTTATTCAGTTCCTTGCTCCCTGACTATAGCCTTCATAAGGGTAGGCATGATGTCTGTCTTGTTCATGGCTACTCCTCAGTACCTAAAACAAGTGTTAATAAATAAGCAACAATATAATCAAGGAATGTATTCAGATGTACTGTTCACAGTATTGAAAATATGTTTACAGATTGAAAGGCAGAAAGTCTCAAATCACAGTGACAAAATTCCAAGTCAAAATACTGTTTGCTAGTAGATATGAATTTAATCATCTAGAGTGATTGCAGGGAATTCCATATAAATCTTAGACCGACAACATTTTATTTTCATTCTTAGCTTTCCGTTTATTCCTGCCTGTTCTCTCCTGTTACTGGCTAATTAAAAGTCTTACTATTCATCTATATCAAGATTTTCTAGTTCAGGGCTTCTTCAACATCAGAACAATTGACAGTTGGGACTGGTTTTTTCTTTCTTGTAGGTCTGCCTTGTAGGATGTTTAGCAGAATCCTTGGTCTCTACCCACGAAATATCAATGGTAACTTCCAATTGTGACAACCAAAAATTTTTCCACATATCAACAATTGCCCTCGGAAAGAAAAAATCACCCCCATTTGAATCCACTGCACTAGTTGATGGAAAAAAGTAGATGAGACGTTGATAATGATGAAATAATATTTGTATTTTTAGGTATGACAAGAAAATTTAAACATAAAATTCTCTTCCTGTGTTTGTTTGGGCCTCCTCTCTCCCTCCCTCATGTGCAGTGTGCATCTGCATTCCACACTAACTAGACCTCCTCAAACATGGGGGTGCCCACTCGAGCATAAAGATCCTTTGCTTCCCTTTCTTCTAATGTTGGCAATGTAACTTCTTGAAGAAGAACATTCTTTCTCAACTCTGTAAGGGATCATAACGACTTGCTGCTAACTTTGTATGAGTTACCTGGACTGTGTATCTTTGGTGAACTTTATATAAAATATCAATATGTCATTTGGATGTATGATCCCTTTGTCCTGAAAAGTTATGTGACTGTTCCTTCCATTTCTAACAGGTGGAATAGTTCTCAGAGCCCCTGAGGGTCTGTCTCCTGGGTTATACTCCTCAGTTTGGCTTGAGTAAAATGCTCTTTTTTTCCCTTACCTTGACTGTTAATTGAATTTTCATTGACAATAAGATCCATAAAGTAGTTTATATAGATATGCTAACTGATTCCTAAAGTTGTACCTAAAATCTAGAGCATGTAAGGCAGTAACACAGAGGATAGTGGAAAACTTGCTTATAAGAATTTAAACATATAAACAAATAAATAATAATATGGAAGAGAAATACAAAAAAAAAAAAAATAGTTCTACAGTCCGGCCACACATTGCCTAAAAAAAGACATACTTTTTGATATATACAGAATTACAGATTTGCGCTCAAGGATAGGATGTTGAGGGGAATAATAGACTCTATGGTATGTTTTTACCTGGTTGATGAAGAACAATGTTACTACAGAATTGTTGAGAAATGATGTCAGATTAGTCTGAACATTTACTGAGGCAATGGTTCCTTCACTCCATATGAGAAGCTTCCCTGGACTCTAACTCTCTAGAAACTGTGCTGATCTTCCAAGTACAAGGCTCTACAAATCAGACAAATTTTTCTTCATCATTCTTTTTTGATTTTTACAGGCTGCTTCCTTTCAGTAAATGTGATCTTTCTACTTAAAAGGATTATGTTAATGCAGGTTAGTTGTGGATGTTTCCCAGGTATCTTGGAAATGAACCATCGGTGAGGGGAGAAACTCACATAGGAAGAATTCCTCGTGGCTGCAGATAAAGTAACACAGAGTGAGTGATGCTTTTCCTAAAATGGGATTGAAGGAAACAATTGCTACTAATCTCCTTTCCACATAGCAACAAGTCTCTATTTCCTTATGATTTTCTCTAGTAAGAAAACAATAAACTTAAGCCCTTCCCTTTAAAACAGTGGCATGCTTGTACAATTCAGAGTCCCCCGAAGTTTGAAAGTTTTCATGCTCTAAAAGACAAATGTTTTAGGTGAACAGAAATTAAATCTTATAAAAAAGATAGAAAATTAAGAGATAAAATGTTTAAAAAATATAATAAAATATCAAAGAGATATGAGGAAATTTGACCAAAATCACACATCAGGAGTTGAGCTGGGGACGAAAATCATATTTTCTGCATTTTTCATTATCTAATAACAGGAACTATATTTAACATAATCTTGAATCCTTAGTCACTAGCAAGGAATCAAAGGAAAGCCGACAGGAGGAGAACCTGGGCAGTCATCTCCGCTAATTCTTAGTATCTTTAGCTGCAGTGATAAAGGTCAACTATATGGTGCTGGTAAAATCGAGCTCACATGGTAAGCACTCAGTTTATGCTTTCAAAGTACCTTTATTTTGCCATTATTCCTCTCATTTTCCTTAATGTTTCTTTAAAATTATAGCTTTCCCAGGAATTTATCATGGGCCATGTTCTCTTCTCACTTTATACATTCTCTGTTTTACATGTTTATCTCCCTTTTTAAACTACACATATGCTGAATTTTCTGTATCAGTCTTTTTATTTCCATCGATAATCTTCTCTGAATAATTTTTTTTTTTTGAAGAATCTTGTTTTGAAAAATCTCTGACACAAAAAAAGAAAAAAAAAGTGACCAGCTAAATAAATAAATAACCTCTTCTGGGGATGAGAAGACTCACATGATGGGTTTAACTGGCAATGTTCCCAGTGGTCTCACCTTGATTTCATTATTCAATTGTAAATATGACCCAGATGACATTAATTCTAATAAAGGTCATCAAAACTGAAAGATGTAGAAATGGCTTTAGAATAAGTAATTCTTGATATTATAACTAAGAAAATGTATCCAGTACACATTTTCCTCACCTTCTAATCAAAGACAAGTCCAAAGGCCCATAGTAGCTAATTCTGCCAGTATGTACAACTAAATGCAAACTAAATAAGAAGAATATTAGCTAGAAAACTTTCTTTGAAAAGGGGCAAAATTAAGCTTATGAAATTCAAGGTGTAATGACTGTTGCTCACTGAAATTTGAGTGTCAACAGAAAGCACTCAGGAATTTTAGGTGGAAATGGAAAGAAGTGATGAGTTGAAAGCAAATAAAGTAAAATTATACAATCTGAGATCACCTGGAGAGATGCAGTTTGTCAAAAGAAGCTGATAAAGAAATTTGTTAGTTAATGAAGGGCTACATGAAACAGGGGAGAAGAGTAGAGAGAACGTGTTCTATGAAAGCTAGGTAATATAGATGGACAGAATAAGGGCACATTTCTGATAAGTATTTCCAAATTTGGAGAATCAATTCTGACTCAGTCTTCTATTTCAGAGATTCAAAGATAAGTAGATATTCCTTGTCCATGACCCTTAGGAGCCAGATGCTGAAAAGGTAAACACTCGACATCTTGACGATGGTGAAAAGCAGAGTTTACTCTTCTGGAGAACTCATTCCTGGTTCTAACCCAGAACACTATGACATCATTCTTGTTGAAGATCAGTTTATTTTCATGGAACATAACCTCATGTATATTTCTTCTGCTGTTCCTGTCATTGAATTTTTGTCTTCTAAACCAAACCAAACCAAACCAACAAGAGCTTTTAATGTGCATCCAGCACTTCCAGATAAGTTTTGAAGCTTGGTGTGTCATGTGCCTAATCTTGACCCAATAGGGTGGAAACACAACTGCTTTGGAACACAGTACATTATTTTCTTACACTTAGATCCCCTTGCTCAGGATATTTTCTCAGGATGGCTAAGAGATGGCATCAATAAGCTCTTTTTTGTGCACTTAGAAAAAAGCCAGTTATTGAAGATATCAATCTTCCTCTTGATTACCTGTTATATATGAACGGACACGTGAAAGAAAAACAGCCTCTGGGGACTTCCCTGGCGGTCCTCTTCCACTTCAGTGTTCCATCCTTGGTCAGGGTACTAAGATCCCGCATGCCACTCAGGGCAGCCCCCGCTAAAAAAAAGAAAGAAAAAAGAAAAACAGCCTCTGAGTCACAGTCTTTGTTAGAGCAAATCAGCCTGTCCCCTAACTCATTTGAGAGATTTTCCCTTGCCCTGAGTATCTGAAAGAAGTGAACTCCCAGTTTCATGGAATTTAGCACATTACAGTTTATGCAATTTTTTCACATTTCAGTCATCATTTATCCCATGACCATACACCAAGGTATTTTCTTTGTTTTTCTTTCTTGGTTTCTTTCTTTTCTTTGTTTCCTTCTTTATTCAGTTTCTTTTTCTTCTTTCTTACAGAGTATATGTATCATTCTATTTCTAGAAATGTGAATTCTCAATCATGTGTGTTACTCTTTCAAATGCAAATCGGTTTTGCTTTTGTCAGTGCATGATGTTTATATCACCTAATGCTAAGTGATTTTATATATATGCCTATTTAAATCCTGTCTCATGAAAGACAAATATCATATGATACCGCATATATGTGGAATCTAAAAAAAGGGAACAAATGAACTTATCTACAAAACAGAAATAGAGTTACAGATGTAGAAAACAAACTTATGGTTACCAGGGGGTAAGTGTGTGGGAGGGATAAATTGGGAGATTGGGATTGACATATACACACTACTATATATAACATAGATAACTAATAAGGGCCTACTGTGCAGCACGGGGAGCTCTACTCAATACTCTGTAATGGTCTATATGGGAAAAGAATCTAAAAAAGAGTGGATATATGTATATGCATAACTGATTCACTTTGCTGTACACCTGAAACTAACACAACATTGTAAATCAACTATACTCCTATAAAAATTTTAAAAATAAAAATAAATCAATACAAATAAATCCTGACTGTCTCATTCTAAGTCTTGTTTTCTGTTTCCCATCACTAGGAATATTTATCTTCCACTAATATATATTTGCCATCCTGAGGAAATCTCAAAATCCAACGTATAGAATAACATTACAGTATAGTCATTTCAAATCTCAAAATAAATAGAATTTCCTCGGCCTATGAATCTGGAAATCAGTTTATTTCTTACATTTTGTTGACATTATGATTTATTATTTTCATAATATTATGAAAATTTATAAATTTTTATAATATTATGAATAAAATTATAAATTTCATTTTATAATTTTATGATTTTATAAATTTATTAAATTTCATAAAATTATGAAAATTTATTATTTTCCTAAATAAATCATATTTATTTATGATTTATTATTTACATATAATATGTAATAAATAATAACATATTATTTATTATGTTACCTGTATTTTGGAAAACTTTGTTAATGCCAGAAAAATACTGTTTATATTCGCTCTTTCATTTATTTATCCATTCATTCACCACATTTTTATAGTATTCTACGTTTTAAGCATGTGTAAGATAGTGGGAATATAGTAATTAAAAAAATACTGTCCTTACCTTCTTAGTATTTTCAGTCTAGTAGTATCCAAGCATCTAAGCATCCACCAATTTGATGAGAGAAATGGAGAGAAACATATGGTATCCTGGGCACATACTTGGCCTTCAATAGACAAAGGAGGTCAACTAAATTACTTAATTCAGTAAGGGGACATAGCAGGAATGGGATGAAACCTAGAAGCAGTGGCCTTATATTCTGATAGAATTCTCATTCTTATTCAGCACATTTCAACATAAGTACACTTTAAAAATTAAGGTTAAATTGGATATTTAGCAAAGTTTACAGTGACCAGTATCCTACTCTCAGACAGAAAAATCTGCTTCTCAGGTGGTAGGACAAAGATTTAAGCACCAATGCTACCTAACCCTCTCTCTGAGAGTCATGAAAATTATTGATTTTAATGAGTCAGGATCCCAGTACATGAAAGTTAGACAGCTTTAATAGACACACTACTGTCAATGCCAATCTGGCAACACAGGCAGGACGGGGCCACATTTTCAACTCAAAAAGAATAATGCATATGTGTGCCAGGTGAAATTAGATGTATAATCAAAGAAATATTGTGCCAGACCATGCCATATATAGGTATATATGGAACTCTGTTTAATCAATAACATATTATCTATCAATATATCAACTTCTGAGTAATCTAATTTCAAAAACTGTGGAATGGTGAATGTACATATAGAAACGGAGGAACATTTTAGGTTTAAATCTGGACAATGGTTCTCAAACTTGACTGCACGTCAGAATCACCTGGGGAGTTTCTAAAACTCCCCAATTTTAGGCTATGCCCCGGAACATTACATCAGAACTTCTCTGATGGGACACAGGCATCGCCGTTTTCCAAAAATCCTCACGTGATTCCAACGCTCCGGCAAGTTTGAGAATCAGTGGTTTAAAATTCTTCACACATCCCCTACTCACCTCAAGGTGGAAGATTTGAATGATCAGGCATCAGCACTTACCATTTGTTTTTTTCTTCCCTTTGCTCTACCTCAGTGATGATCAGGCTTTATGTGCCCCGGGAATTACTTCATAGCATAGCAGACTCAAGTCATAGTTAATTCATCACGTATCTTGTTAATGGGTGTGTGGGGAGGAAAAATTTTTCTTTCTTCTCTTCTAGATTCTTTGGCTGCTCTAATAATTAAATGGACATATGGCAGATCAACTGGAGAAAAACAAATTTAATTCGTATGTATGGGAGCTCATAGAAAAATGAGACTCAGAGAAGTGACCCAAGTAGGCAGCTTTTATACCTTTTAGACAAAGAAACAATACATTTGTGAAAAATTGACAAAACAAAGAAGTTTTCTCTTAGGGTATTAAATTAGTAAAATAACACAGTTTGTTTATGCAGCCTTCTTAGCTTTCAGTTTCCTATCTTTGGTGATTAGAATATCTTTTTACATTCTGTTAACAGGAGGATACCTTTTGTATGGGAGATTTATTTCCTGCTTTCAGGGGGACAACGAAGGTTCAGAGTGTCCTTCTTGGTTGTCTCTTAAGTATAACCAATATGTCAAAGTGGCACATTTTGGGGTGGCCTGCACTGAACCACATCAAGTGATAAGTTCAGATGTACTAGGAACACATCCTATTACCACCATATGCAAAATTTTAGATCTTCATTTCCTGAAAATTATGAATTCACTACACTCTAATCTTAAATGATCACACTTAAAATTATGAAGAGGTGAGTAAGAAGCATCAGAAGCTCTGGTTAATGTGTAATGCAGATGCACACCGTGGAGAGAGGAGGCCTAAACAGACACTGAAAGGGAATTTTATGTTTAATTTCTCTTGTCCTGCCTTAAAATATAAATTTTATTTCATCAGTAGTTACAGAGGACAAAAGCAATTTTCAAAGAAGCTGAGCGGGAAGCAGGCACTAGAATGGGAAGAGGTGGGTGTCAAAGGAAAGCTTCACTTGATGACTGGTACAGGGCGCCCCCAGCTGGTTACTCTGACTGTCATACTTTACCAAGATTTTTTAAAATGCAAAATACTTTTAAAAAAATAAAAATATTTATGGGGTCAGAGCAAGAGTACAAATAGAGGTCCACATACCACATGTCAAATATTTAAAATGTCTAACTACGGCTAGCAAACTGCTAATAAATATTCTTATCCTCACACTTTGGCAAACATTTAACTTCATAGAGACATGGAAGGCTGGTTGATATTTATAGTTGTTGGGCCTTGTCATGGTGCTGACATGGTTCACCTGGGGAAAAGCAATCCAGGGAGGAAAAGTTCAGCAGCCCCCGGTTCAGGTGGGAATTTGGGAGTTCCTGATAGGAGAAATTCTAGGAGGTAAAAAAATGTGCAGACTCCTCTACCTGTAGGATTGGATTGGGTATATCTGGAGAAGATCAGAGAAATGCTCCACTGCCCAGACACAGGCAACTCTTCCACCCATCACTGCTTTTTTTCTCTGAATTTAAGAAGGGAGGACTTCCTTGGTGTCCAGTGGCCAAGACTCCACGCTCCCAATGCAGGGGCCCCAGGTTCGATCCCTGGTCAGGGAACTAGATCTAACATGCTGCAACTAAGACCCGGCATAGCCAAATAAATAAATAAATAAACATATTAAAAAAAAAAAAAAAAGATGGAAGAATGTTCTGTTCAGCGACCTTGACAGAAAAAGTGCTCTGCCCCCATCCCCACAACTACTAGGCTCTCACTTCCCTTCCTTCCGAATTCCCATAGTCCACACCTTGCCCATTTTACTGACTCCATGCAGTGATGTTGGAGGGTCAGGAGAACTGGGGGACTTGCTGCTTCCAAAAGGTAACAATCCATTTTGCCCACACTCTGCCCCATGACCCTGCTCAGCTGGGTCTCCTCCTGCTGAGGCCCTGTCCTATGGCCCCAGAACCAAAAGGCACCTCCTGCCCTATCCCTTAATAGCTAAACCCAGGGAAACTCCCAGACCTCAAAGGAAGCAGAGGAATGGTGACCTCTTAGGGGAATCATGCATATACACAAAGTGGGACATCCTGGAAGATGGGGCTCCCTCCCTCCATCTCTCATCCAGCTCAGACTGTTGCTGGACCCAAGGGTTTCTGCATAGCCAAGGCAGTGCTCTAAGAACGCTGTGCCAAGCTCTGAGCTGATTCTTCAGAATCCACAGTTTGGTTTTCCGTGACTGCACGAAGAATATTTGGAACCAGTGGTAAATAGGATGGAGGTTTGCTCAAGGTGGCAAATAACTCCCCGCATAAACAGAGAACTAAATGGACTGAGACATAAGTCGATATAAACTCCATACATGAGTACAACGCCTCTTCCCTTCCCTTGGCCCAGAGGGTCGCTGAACTGGCCATCTCATCCTTTCTCTACTGTTCCCCCTTAGCTGGCATAAGGAGCGCCAGGCAGAGAATCTCCGGTTCTGCTCTCACTGGGAAGCCTTGGGGGGCTTGATATGGAGTGTGAGGGACAGGAGAAATCTCCATTCTGGTGGCCAAAAATGCTGTTACGTTAAAGACTTACACTGAAATACAAAAATAAATCAATCAATAAAGCACATCCTCCAATACAGAATATAAACAAACCTCAGGTAAAACATTTCTGACTTTTCCAACAGGTTTTCTAAAGTCACTAACTGATGAAATAATGTGTTCTAGCTTTTTTGTAAGTTGTAAAAGTCCTTGATGTCCAGAAATTTAGATATACAGGTGGCATTCATGGGTGGGTTTGTTGTAAAATCTGTGTCTCTTGATGAGATGATGTTTGGGGAGATGTGTTTATGAAGATTAGCCAGGGTGTTAAATAGATCTTTCCCTCTGATTTTAAGAGATCTAATTACCCATAGTAACACCCATCCAAAGACCTCTGAAATGCACTCACTTGAAAGAAGTGGGTGTGGTCTTCAAGGACTCAATATAAGGAGATTCAAGGAGCCAAATTCATTCTTCTTCAGAACAGAGTGATGGTGTTTGGAGCTCACTGACTACAGTGACTTCTGAAAGCTTCCATTACCAAACTTGGAAGCCTTGATCTTGAGCTGACTTCACATTATTACTTCCCCAGCAGGCATTGATAAGACTACATATATATATTCCTTAGGTAAATACACAGTTTACATAAGAGGAGTCCATGCTACTTTCCCAAAACAAACAATAATATAATAATCTTAATTTATCAGCAAACTGACGTAGTTTCTATGGAATGCTCCCATTTGTCAAATTTTAAAAATTACTACATTCTTTCAACCATTTTTATGAATTATTTTGCCATCTTGTCTTGCTACATATTTTTGGAATAATTCGATGATTAATTTTAGGTCTATTATCTATGAATTCCTTGGTTGTTTATATAGATTATAAGGACTCAGAAAGTAGTTTCCAGGGATCATGTAATTGTTTACTTAGTGTAGATCCTAAAAATGGGTTAGGAGCATCTTGTTCTACTCATATAAATGTATTACAAGTGGTAATATGTGTGTATGTTAGAGAATATTTGACAAAAGATAAGTAGATAATGCAGTAAATTACCTGAGAAAAAAATTGTTTTTGAGTGTTGGTAAATGACCCTTCAGAAACCTCTGACTTAGAGCAAGCAATAATGAATGTGTCTACAGAAAAGTGACATTTGTAACTGTGCATAAGTATCAGAAATTAGAGTGACCATTCATGTGGTATAGAAATTCAGATCAAATAAATGTTTTTTACAAAATAAAAGTTTAAAAGCATTATTTGTTTTCTGGTGTTGATTGTCATTACATGAGAGTTACATCATTTCACAATAGGAAGGAGTTCTTGATAATAGTTCCAAAGAACTTAGGATAATCCCTTCTCCTTAACTTTTTGTTTTTAAATACAAGGGTGTCAATAATAAAGGTAGGAGGGCAAATTTAAAAACTTACTATACTCACATAAGAAGACTGAAATCCAACCCACTTTTACAAAGATTAATCCTATTAACTCATATATTCAGAAATTGAGTTTTAATGGTGATTTCTGTTTGAGATAAAGGATATCAAAGAATATTCAGTTTGTGACTGTGTCTTGTGTATGCACAATTTCATGCACTTTAATCAGTGAGTTGCAATAAAGGCATTTTCTAGATCATGGGTGAGGGACAGACGAAGTGGCATTGTGTACATTTCTTCATTTTTACAATCGTGTTTTTAAAAAATTTTTTATAATCTAAGGATGTTGTTTTATTAGCCATTACATCCCCAAGCTTTGTTCCTTGAACTGTAAATTTACCAGAAAATGCTTGTTGACTCAATTATCATAGTTACTTAGAGAACATGCTGCTTGCATTTTGTCTCATCTTGGAAACCTATGACTTGTGGATTTTAATTTGGTCAAAAGTGTGATTTCTGGCTCCCACATTTACCAGCAGGGTAATTTTGAACAAGAAATCCTGATAGAATGGTTGTGACACTTAAATGAAATAATGAAAGTAGAAAAGCTTAATTAACTACCCTTTGTTAAGTCAATCACTGGCTGGTACTATTACTGATTGATTTTTCAGACCAATTAGGACACACTGCCTGGAGCTATAAACTGAATGAAACTCCAGATGTGAAAGCTATTTGGAAGAAACTAACACCACAACAAAACTGATTTTCTTATATGCAGAAGGAAAACTGTTGGAGAGGTGGATGACTCTTGGTTAGGAAACCTTTATAGGAATTTAAAAACTGATTTTGACTGGAATATTCTTTTCTCCCACAGAGACGATTTCCTTCAGTAAAGAAATAAGCAATCACAATATCTAGCTGTTTGACAATGTGAGAAGTTTGACGTGTAGACATGACCATCAAGATGTATCTTTGAATTCTGAAGGATCTAAATGTTTTTTGTTTTGTTTTGTTTTTGTTTTTGTTTTTTTTTGCGGTATGCGGGCCTCTCACTGCTGTGGCCTCTCCCGTTGTGGAGCACAGGCTCTGGACACACAGGCTCAGCGGCCATGGCTCACGGGCCCAGCCACTCCGCGGCATGTGGGATCTTCCAGGACCGGGGCGCGAATCCGTGTCCCCTGCATCGGCAGGCGGACTCTCAACCACTGCGCCACCAGGGAAGCCCGGATCTAAATGTTTTTTGGTATGGTCCACTGTATTGTGAAAGAATTATTATTTTTTTTTACTCGAAGTATAGGTAATTTACAATGTCAGTGTTAGTTTCAGGTGTACAGCAAAGTGATTCAGCCATATATATATATATATTTAATATATATATTATTTTTCATATTCTTTTCCCTTATAGGTTATTACAAAATATTCGGTATGGTTCCGCGTGCTATAAGGACCTAAATATTTTAATGTACGTGAAACATCATAAAACATCACTGATGTACTACCCGAGGAGCGGCGGGGATGCACAGAGGCGCAGGAGGAGAAAGAGGCGGGGAAGAGGAGGAGAGTCGCCGCTTCCCAAACACTCTCCGGGGGTCTGTGCGCGACGCCCGCCGCCAGGAGTCCCGACCCGGCTGCCCGCGGCCACTTCCCTCCCGCGCCTGCAGCCCAGGAACAAAGTTGCCAAGAAACAGCGGGCCGGGGGCGCAGCGGGGCGGCGCTCTGGCCTCTGCGCGCGCCGCTTGTGGTAGGCGGCGGCGCGGCCCGAGAGGAGGCAGCAGCAGTTGGAGTGCTTGGCCGAACGCAGTAGACGTAGCCTCGGCGCGGCGGGAACGGCGGCCGAGGCGACCCGACGTCGCGGCGCCCAGACCTGAGCCGGTCCTCAGACGGCAGCCGCGGTGCCCGAGTGCTTCCCGGGGGCCCCAGGCGGCGGCGCGAGCCCCGGAGAGGAGGGGGCGGTCCTGCGCGCGGAGGAGCGGGAGGCTGGTGCTCCCCACCCCCGCCAGCCTACCTTCTCACCGAACTCTCTAAAAATAACTCCGGCCCGCTGGGGCCGGGAGGAGCCGCAGCCGCAGTCCCCGAGCGCAGTCGGGTAGGCGTGTAGAGCCAGGATCCGGAGGGAGCCTTCCCGGCCGCGCGGAGCGAAGTTGGCGAAGGAAGCAGGAGCTCCCGGCCGCCGAGCGCCGCGCGACCCTCGCCCCGCCTACCCTCTGCCGCTGAGGTTTGGCTGATTGGGCCGAGGCGGGCGGGCGGAGCGCGCAGGGCGGAGGCGGCGCCCGCGGGCGCAGAGACACCCTGGCCCGGGCCGCGGGGGCAGATGGTGTCCTATGTGGATAACAGCTTCCGCCAGGCGGTGATGAAGAACCCAGCTGAGAGGACCCCCCCCCCAGTTGCTGACTGGATAATGACGCATTCTCGTAAGCGTTGGGATGGTGACGACAGGGGATCGTGCTGCCAACCGTCTTCAGAAAAATAAGCCCTCCTGATCCTTGGGACCATCAGACACTTAGGATCTAACGCTTGAAAGAGTTGCTTCGCATGTTAGGTATTGGATGCCATTTGTTCAAATCCAAATGCTCTCCTCTGCCGGTGTAATTGTTTAATGAGGGGAGAAGAGAATAAAATAGACTCTTCCACTGGCTGCCTTGGGACAAGGCCCAGGAATGGCACCTGGTACCGTTATTTATTTTTTATTTTTTTCTGATGGAGCCGTCACATCTGGGGATTGTAGATAGATTGCACATATTCATCAAACGTGTGGAACATGGATGATAATTTTACAAGGAAAATTCATTTCACAGTGTCTCCAGAAAGTTCCTATTCTAAAGGGTTGCTTTATCAAAAACAAGGAATATCCTGCTTTGGTCGTGTTGCACTGCCTCTCATGTGCCTTCTGCGTCTGTTTGTTTTACAGTTGTCAATCAGTCTTCTGCGTCTGAAAATGCACGTTCCATGGCTTCCCTGGTGGTGCAGTGGTTGGGAATCCGCCTGCCAGTGAAGGGGACACGGGTTCGATCCCTGGTCCGGGAAGATCCCACATGCCACGGAGCAACTAAGCCCATGCACCACAACTACTGAGCCTGCGCTCTAGAGCCCGCGAGCCACAACTACTGAGCCCACGTGCCACAACTACTGAAGCCTGCGCACCTAGAGCCTGTGCTCTGCAACGTGAAGCCACCACAGTGAGAAGCCCGTGCACGACAACAAAGAGTAGCCCCCGCTCGCCACAACTAGAGAAAGCCCGCGCCCAGCAACAAAGACCCAACGCAGCCAAACATAAATAATAAATTAAATAAATTAATAAAAGAAAATGCATGTTCCCAGTCACAGTGTGATGGAAAAGCAAATTTCAGTGAAATGTTTCAATGCCTTTCATTTTTTGAAGTTCCTAGTGAAATCACACATGCTGAGAATATTAGAACCTAGCAAGGTGGGTCAGAAATTATGTCAAAGGCCTTTAGTGGCAATTAGAGAGTGGGGAAGTGGTGTCTTTGGTTGGTTGATTAGAATAGTAATGACTCGAATGTGTGTGTGTGTGGGTCACCAAGCAAGACTTGAAGAGACAAAACCTCCACTGTGACAGCGTGTGGATTGTGCCAAAGAAATGAACTGTTAAACTTTCCTGTTTCCGTGCCCGTTGTGGAGAACAGAGTGAAAACCGACCAGCACAGAACTTGGCCTGAGTCAGAAGTGGGCCAGCTACTACTGAACGGCAACGTGAAAGCTTCGCTGAGGGTCTGAAAGCAGCACATTTCCTCCCACCACACCTTCATAGATCGTCACCTTAGAGAAACCTACCAAACATTTTGAACGTTCGTAAGTGTCTACCCTACTAACTTTGATGCTCATTTGGTTATTACTAATGCAAACTCATGTCTATTTATTATTGTTTTAAAGAGAAAGTAGTTGGAAATGTGTTCCATCTTTACCTGGCTTTTCAAAAATAATCTTCTAAAAGTTTGAAATTTACTCAAAAGTAAAAAAAAAAAACAAAAAACATCACTGTTGTGGTGGGGATTACTTGACCTCTGGCAACCATTACTGGGAGCCGGATGTGGGTGACTCTTGGGACTCTAGGCTGCTGTAAGGGTTCCTAGGTAAGAAAGAATGGTACACTGAATCTGAGGACATATTTCTTCTTTTATGTGAGGGGGAAGATAATCATGACTGTCTCTTGACCACTTCCCCAGTGTTGGCAGTATATAGAGAAACCTATAGGCTGGGTTGGGTTTGTGTGTTCCTTGATAATCACAGTGGAAAGGTGAGGTGTTTTAATACTGTTAAAATTTCCTTCATATGGAGGTGCCCAGTTTGATCCTTCAGTTTTCCTGTCAGCCCTTTGTTAAACACTGGCCACATATAATGAGGGATAAATCAGGAACCTGACTATACCCAGCAACTCCCTATCTGAGAAGACCTTCCCAGTCGAAGTAAATCAATAATACTTTATTGTTGTTTAAGCTTTTTCTACTTTAACCTCCTTTTATTGCTATTTAATATGAAGATACCACGAGATAAATTTTGTTGGTTCCATCTTTTTAAAAGTAAAGTCATCTCTCATGGCCGATTATCTAGAATATATGCTGTGGTTGCTCACCTGTTTTGTGAGCTGGATGTAGTTACAAAAATATATGTGTGGTGTGTATGATTCCAACTTAATGGTCTTTTTTAAACTCTCAGTTGTTTTTTCTTTCTTTCTTTCTTTTTTTTTTTTTTTTTTGCGATACACGTGCCTCTCACTGTTGTGGCCTCTCCCGTTGTGGAGCAGAGGCTCCGAACGCGCAGGCCCAGCGGCCACGGCTCACGGGCCCAGCTGCTCCGCAGCACGTGGGATCCCCCTGGACCGGGGCACGAACCCGCGCCCCCTGCATCGGCAGGCGGACTCCCAACCACTGCGCCACCAGGGAACCCCTAACTCTCAGCTTTATTACCAAGGACAGACTCTCAGACATTTCATTCAGTCCTCAATTCTTTTTTTTTTTAATATAAATTTATTTATTTATGGCTGCGTTGGGTCTTCGTTGCTGGGCGTGGGCTTTCTCTAGTTGCAGGGAGCAGGGGCTACTCTTCATTGTGGTGCGCGGGCTTCTCATTGCGGTGGCTTCTCTTGTTGTGGAGAACGGGCTCTAGGCGCGCCGTCTTCAGTAGTTGTGGCTCGCGGGCTGTAGAGCGCAGGCTCAGTAGTTGTGGCTCGCGGGCTCTAGAATGCAGGCTTAGTAGTTGTGGTGCACGGGCTTAGTTGCTCCACATCACGTGGGATCTTCCCGGACCAGGGCTCAAACCCGTGTCCCCTGCATTGGCAGGAGGATTCTCAACCACTGCACCACCAGGAAAGCCCCAGTCCTCAATTCTTCAGAGATTTTACCTATACATATTTTTGAAGCCGCGATGGATTGATTGATTGATTGAAGAGCAATTAAAGGTCCTGCTTCATACAGTTCATGCCTTGGGGACCAGGCTGAGTTTTGTCTCACATTTCCTTCCTGTTCTCAGTGAAGTGACCCTTCTTCACCCAGGCTCAAGCCTCACCTTTCTTATGAGGCCTTCCTACCCCACCCCGGCCCAGGCGTTGCTGCAGACTGAAGTGCTTTGTCACCACTGCTGCTGTCTGCTTCCTTCTCCGGATTCTGAGCACCTCACTTGCAGGACTCTCTTCGTTGGTTTTACAACTTGAATGTCCTGCCTATAACGAGATGGGGCTTTACGCAGTGAATTAGCACGTTTAAGGTAAGCGTGGGAGGGATGGAGGTGGCGTTTAATTGATGAGCAGGGCTGGATGGCAGTCTGGCAAGAAACACAGGGTTGCACATCGTGGACAGAGTTGGTTACATACAATCCCCATATCAGTTGGAAACCATCTCCCTACTCTTGTTCTGGTATATCCTACTCACTAATTCACCCTCAGAGAGAAAAAAAATCTATTTTACAGGCAAATCTGCACTGACCCTCCGGACCAGAATAGGTCTTTCTTTATATAAACTCTGGTCTTTTCTTACATAATAGTTTAAATTGCAAGAGATAAAGGAAGTGTTCAGTGCCATATTCCCAGCAGATAATGTCTTTATCTGCAGATAAAGACAGATAATGCCCAGTGTCTGGGCACTAAAATATTTGATGAGTGAATAAATTAATAAATGAGATGAGATGATTGTCTTATTGGCAGTAGGGTTTTGATTACGGTGTGCTACTCAATAATCTTTCCTACAGTTTACATAATATACAGTTTCCTTCCAAATTACATTTCTGAAAGGAACGTAGTTTTGAAACACTTATGATACCAAATATTTCTGATTCATAAGTGAGAATAGTCATTAAAAGAAATGTTATAAGCCACTGAAAACGACATAAAATGAATCAGAAGAATAGGAAATGTTGAAGAGAGTATGGAATAAAAAACTTACTTCGCCCAGTGGTTCTCAGAGTTTGGTTCCAATTCAAACAGTATCATCATCACCTGAACCTTGGTAGAAATTCAAATTCTTGGCTTACACCCAAGACCTCCTGAATCAAAAGTCATGTGAGTGGGACCTGAAATCTGTAGTTTATCAGTCATTCCAGGTAATTCTGATGACTTCTGACGTTTGAGAAACACTGAATTAGGCTGATTTACAAAGAAACAAAGACTTAGGAAATTTATTTCTCAGATCTAAAGTATCACTAGACACAAATTGATTTATTACCGTTGATTAACTATACTTTAATGATAAAAGCATAAAGGTGAAGATTAAGTTTGTTTTTAAATTTGTTTTATTTATTTTTGGCTACGTTGGGTCTTGTTGCTGGGCGGGGGGCTTTCTCTAGTTGCGACGAGCGGGGGCTACTCTTCCTTGTGGTACACAGGCTTCTCATTGCGGTGGCTTCTCTTGTTGCGGAGCACGGGCTCTTGGCGCACAGGCTTCAGGAGTTGTGGCACGCGGGCTCAGTAATTGTGGCTCATGGGCTTGGTTGCTCCGGGGCATGTGGGATCCTCCTAGACCAGGGCTCGAACCCGTGTCCCCTGCATTGGCAGGCAGATTCCCAACCACTGTGCCACCAGGGAAGCCCAAAGATTAAGTTCTTAAAGAGAATGTTGAGGATTCCAAAAATAAATTTGAATAACAGATTATTTTCGTGGACAACACACATAGTCATATTTCTTGAATTGTTGACTACTTAAACTACACTTTTTTTTTTGGTCTGGGGAAATACAGGAAGCAGACAATATTAAAAAAAATTCCATATGTAGTTAGGTATAAAACTAATGAATTTAATTTACTTTCTTGAAAATTATTCAGAAAAGACATACAATTAGATTTGTAGGAATGTTATTTTTGGAATAACATTTTATTGGAATAATTTGGAGGAATGTTATTTTGTACTTAAAATTCTGAATATATGTGGTATGATGAGATGATTTCAACATGTTATATAGGCAGCACAGGACAGTGAACCCTGAGAAAGAGGAAACAAATGAGGGAAACCCAGTGATAGACCCACCTTACTGCCTGAAGATTTCTAGGTCACAACACAGGGTGGGGGGACCCTGAGTGTAGATGTGAGTTCAGGGAGGTCAAGGTGGTTGGAGTTCCCAGGACTGAAGCCTGCTTGAGGGTAAAGCTGCACAGAGAGACAGAGACAGACAGAGACAGACATCTCTAGAGGGCCCCAAAGGTGGAGTCTGCAGCTGAATGCCGGTCCATTAATGTTTGTGAGGAAATCTTCCAGGTCAAGAAAAGAGGACCCCAAAGAGAACCAGTAGAACAATCCTGCATCTCACACAGGGCTGGGAATAGTTGTTGTTTCCTCATTCACAATGGGAAATCCTTGAACTACATGGGATATAGGGGAGAGGACGTGGAAGGGGATTGCCCCTCTGGTGGGGAAATCAAGCCCAGATTAAAGACTTCTCTCTCCCCACTAACAGAGTTTAAAAGCACGCTTTGAAAGTCAGGATTTGTTCCAGAGCTAACCCCACTTCTACACTCCTGTGCAGCCATGACGTCTCTGGCACAAAGAGGCAAAGACAACAGAGAAATTAAAGGCGGTTCCACCCGCACTCTTCAAGTAACAGACACCCCTTCTCCCAATTACTCTGGCCTGAAGGAAGGGCTCTCCCAGGGCCACTGGTGCCCATGCCACTGGCACCACTCTGCCATTTTGCTGTTGCTACACAGCACAGCTTCATGACTGAGCCTGGTCTTGGGTCAGGAGTGGGAGAGAAAACAAGAAAAAAATGAGACTTCCCACCTCCACACTTTTCTGTTTTCAGGGGCCTCTTTGCTGATCCTCTGATGGGAAAGAGAGGGTCTCTTGGAGTTTTTCTGTGAGCTCCTGCTGTGCAGTTCAGAGACTGGGGCCTTTCTTTGGTCCCGGAGTAAAGCCAGGAAAGAAAAGAGCCATAGGAAAACCAAATTTTTGTCACTCAGTTCTTTGAGATTCTAATTCATTAGACTGATGCGCCACCTGTGCAAGCACCAGGCTGACCTGGCTCTGCTCAGAGACACCCTCTGGTCTGAGTCTTCTTGTCCCTGACAGTCGATCACTCTCCCCAGCCTCTGCCACCCCCTGCCCTGCTGTGGAGCCGTCGGGCTCACGTGAGCTTTCCGCAGGTATCGGAGCAGTGGGCTACGGCAGTCTGGCCTCTGTCAGAGATCAGGACTTCTCCTGATGTGCTGCTGGGTAAACTACAGCAATGCCTCTCCCACCCCGCTCAGATGCCTCCCCAGTCCAAGAAGCCTCTGCATTCTACAGCCAGCTCTTCCCCGGGCCCTGGCAGTCCTTGGTCCAGTGCAGAGCTGCGATGTGAAGTATGCTTCATGGGGCTGGAGTGTTCGCTAGGCTCAGGCTGGGCACGTGCTGGGGCAGTTTTCAATCTGCCATTTCTGCCCTGCCAAGGGAGTCAGCAGGCACACACATACTCCTCACAAGCAGAGCCCAGGCCTCCCACATCCCTCCTGCTAGTCCCAGAGCAACTCCAATCAGCCAAAGGAGCTAGTCTTCCCTACACAATATTATACACTAAATGTCCAAAAGGGTTGTTTATGTACTTCTTAATGAAAGAAGTTTAATGAGAGAGCTTAAGATTTTAAAGAGAATGTTGGGGATTCAGAAAATTAGTGAAACATTTTGGAAAATAGATTATTTTCATGGAAGATATACACAATTATATTTTTTGAGTCATTTGCTTACTATAAAAAGAAGAAAACTTCCTTTCTTTAGTTTAGAAAATACAGGAAACGAACAATAGCCAAAAAATACTCTAGATGTAAGTAGGTAAAACATTAGTGAGTTCAATTTACTTTCTAGAAGATTAGTCAGAAAAGACTTTGTAATCATATATGCATTATTGGATTATTTAAATTTCTGGGAATACAGTCCTAAAATGAGAGGATTCTAAGTGATTACTGTATACATATAAATTTTACACTAGACATGGATATCAGCAATATTAGAGCAGTGTCCTTTCCTGGGTCAAAATATCAAGTACATATTCTGAGATGTCAGTAGCAGATGTTATGATCTCAGGACGCTGTAACAATTAAGCCATGGCCCATTGGCACAAAGATGGAGAAAATGACCACAGGAACCAAAGAGAACGCCTCAAACTCTCCTGATGTATGAATGTCTGATTTATGCCTGAACAGGCACACATTGCATGTGGGTGTAAAATAGACTTCTCAATAAATCTGCTGTGGTATTTACCTAATGCCATCCACGAAAATCAATTTCATGTGGATTGAGTTCAATGGGAAAGACAAATTCATCATTTTAAAAGGAGTGAATATTAAAAGAAAATCTTTTTGACCCTTTTTTACACAGTGATTTCCTAATTAAGAAACAAAACACACAAATTGAATAAGAAAAATGATCAATTAACTATAAACATTAAGCATTTCTGTTATCAAAAGTCATCTTAATGGAAGAGAAATGCTGGGAAAAACACTGTAATCTATAAAACTAGCAAAGGATAAGTGACCAGAATATACCAAGAGACCTGAAAATCTATAAGACCAATATAAGCCCACTACCCCAAGCACAGAAGGACAAAGCAATAAGTTCACAGGAAATAAAGGCAGATATACATAAAAAGATGCTCAAACTCATTGGAAATCAGAGAAATAAAAATTAAAATCACAATCACTAACTTCAGATATTTTTTAATATAACATAATATTATTAATATTATGTTATTTTAATTACATTAAAATAATATTTTTTAAAAACTATTAAACTCTGGTGATGACAAGAAGAACCCAAAATATCTCATGTTATGGGAGTAAAAATTGATACAATTCTTTTGGAAATCAATCTCTAGTAAAATTCAAGTTGAACATATTTCAAATCCTGATTGAATAATCTAGACAAGAACAAGTGCTATATGTGGCAGGTACAAATTGGTCATAACAACATAATATACAATCACCAAAATAATAATAAAAAAGAAACTCTGGCCAATCTCAATTCCATTACTGGTGAAATGGCTAAGTAAACCTAAGTATAGTCTCATTAAAGAATGTCATATGTCCTGATTTCAAAATATATTCCAAAGCTACAGTAATCAAAGTGATATGGTACTGGCATAAAAAAATACATAGACCAATAGAACAGGATTGAGAGCCAGGAAATTAACCTGTGCATATACAGTCAACTAATCTTTGACAAGACCAAGAACACACAGTGAGGAAATGATAGGTTCTTCAATACATGATGTTGGGAGACTTTTAAGTTCCTTCCTGCATAGGGCAGTGCTTAGGTGTTACCAGGGTTAAGAAGTGTTCAAAGGAATTAGGAAAGCTCTTGGACTTTCCCAGCAGTCCAGTAGTTAAGAATCTACACTTCCACCGCAGGGGGTGTGGGTTCAATCCCTGGTCAGGGAACTAGATCCCACATGCCTAGCAGCTCTGCCCCCCCCACAAAGAAAAAAAACAAAGGAAAGCTCTTATCCAAAGCACTGGGTGGTGCTTAGCAATACTGAAGCAATCCTGACTCCAGGCTTCTAAAACACTGGACCCACGAGGGTTGGGGGATCCAGTGCCAGGGGTCCTTAGCCCCTGAATGGGAACATCTAAACCTGGGAGTCACCTAGCAAGGCAGGGTCCTGATGGACCGTAGTGACCATGATCCTGGAATTCTCACCCCTCTTCCTTCTTGACCCAGCACTGACTCATTTGCCTCAAAGGTCATGGGATTCCTCTTCTTCTAAGTCAGATCAGTGCTTAGTAACCACCCAGAAGAGCTTCTCTTTCCAGTGGGTACTTCCTGCCATGGGGATGGGATAGAGGGGGAACACTCATCCCACATCACCCTTTGCTGGGACCCACAGCTTACAGTGCAACCAGGGCTTAGAATCTAGTTTCCAGAAACTCAAATGGAAGCCCCCACCGCAACATCATCAAAACCTGGCATACGTCATTTATTCGGCAAAACAAATATCTAGCAAAGGCCAATGTTGATAAACTTGACAGTCTAGATGAAACAGGTAAATTCATTGGAAGATACACGCTACTAAAGCCCACTGAAGATAAAAGTAAGTAAAATGAATAGCTGGATACCCATTAACAGAATTGAATCTGTAATTTAATAAATTACTCTCAGACTTCTCTTTTGAGCAAAAATGAAGCAGCAGGGATGGGATTTGCTCTTCTATCTTAAACAAGGACAACCCAGAAATGTGACATATAAAGGCAACAGTTTTCAGACATTTGACAATAAGCATCACAGGAGAGTAAACTTAGAGAGAGGGACCAAAGCAGGGGAGCCTTGTGACAGTCCCATTTTACTGCCTGGAGATTTCTAGACTTGTCACAGGGAGGGGGAACCCAGACAGATCCCAGTGGTCTCCCCGAGTTGAAGAGACAGGGTTGGAAGTTCAGTAAAACCAAGGTGGCTGGAGTTCCCAGGACTGAGTACTAGTTGAGGATAGAGTTGCACAGAAGAGAGCTCCAGAGAGCTCCCACAGCAGGAGCCTACATCTGAGTACAGATCAGTGAATGCTTGTGAGGAAAATATCCAAGATCAAGGAAAGAACCACCCCAAAGGGGTAGATGGAACAATACCTCAGGTCACACAGGGCTGGGAATAGTTCCCACTATCCAGAGTGAAAAACCCTCACGGTACAGGGCATATCTTTTAGAACACTCAGGGAGCAGGGGGGTTGGTATTGTCCCAGTGGTGGGGAAAATCCAGCCCAGATTAAAGACTTCTCTGCTTTTTCCTTACACCGTTTATAAGCAAGCCTTGAAAACTGGAGATTCTTCCAGAGTTAACACCACCTTCTGGCCCCTATAGGACTGTGGTGGTCCTCAAGTCAAAGCAACAATAGAAAACACTTAAGAAGATTTCACGCACACGCCCCACTTTGGACAATAGGGGCCTCTTTCTGCAGTTCCTCTGGAAAAGGAAAAAAGGGCTCTCTTGGGACAAAGCCTCCCCATCTGCCATTTTACTGTTGCCACTCACTGTACCTTTTTGACAGTGGCTGATCTTGGGGCAGCACTGGAAGAGAAAAAGAGAAGCTGAAAAGAGAAAAGGTGATTTCCTCTCACACTTTCCTGTTTGCAGGACCCTCTTTTCCTGGTCCTCTGACTAGAAACCAGGTGTTTACGTTTGAGCTTTTGCTGCATGCGCATGCTGTGCAGATCAGAGAACTGAGTCTTCCTTCAGTTCAGTCAATGCCAGGAAGGAGAAGAGGAAAAATAATTCCACCAACTCACCTCCACTGTGGGTAATTATTCAAGTCTTAACTTCTCTCCTCATTTCACTTTCTAGTTTTAATTTTTCACATTCCTCACATGGTTAATTTTTATGGTCAGTTCAGAGTTTTCAGTTGTAATCTGTAGGTGAGACAGACTATGGAGAATTTCTTCCATTTTGGCCAGTGCAAGAGTCAATACAAAACTTTTCAGTATGCAACAATTCTTGGACCCCTTCCAAAGATGAGGGCATTATTAGATTGCTTTAAATCCCTAAGCAAATATCTGGAAATCTAGTTATAATTTCTTTTCCACTACAACTTCATAGAAATACATATAATCCCCAAATTCTTCCCTAAGCAACTTCTCTTTAAAGAGAGAGAGCAAAAGTTGGAGAGATATACTCCAATAAAGATGTAAAAAAAAAAAGATGGAGAGATGGAAGGAGAAAGGGGAGTGGGGAGAGAAAGATTGATTCTTCTAAAAGAGAAGAAAAAGAAAAAATTGTTTTTCCTTATGATAAGCTCTCCTAGAATCTACTCTTTTAACAGCTTTCCTATCTATCATACATCAGTGTTAACTAGAGTCATTATGTTGGACAACACATCCCCAAAGAGATTGATTTCAATGTCTGATCACTTTACAAAGTTGTAAGATCTAAGTCAGTGACACTCTCTGAAATGAAATTTCACTGTTAACAGCTTGGATGTTTTGTGCATGTAAGAAATAAAGTTTATTGTCCATCCTTGAAAATGTATATTCAAGGTATTTTCACTCTACATATCTTCCTTAAAAGTACTGCAGTATCCAAGCATCTAGGTCTTATTATCTATACTACTACCACTCTGATAAAATATGTGTATGTTCCTAAAAATCTCTGTTCATCATTGAGAGCTACTAATAGCAACATTGAGGAATCAGATCATACACAGTCTATATTTTGCCAGTTAAAATGAATTTCTGAGCCACGTACCTGAACAATAACTTAATTCACATCTTTATTTAATATTTCTCATCGCTTCTTGAGCTGCTAATTGTGTCTACATTAGAGTAACTTTTTTTTTGGTTATATAGCCTTTGCTTTTAATAATTTTCCTACACATTCATTCATTTGTCCCAATATATTTTTGATGTCTCTCATATCCTTAACCTGGTGTTTCATCCCTGGAATGTGGCTGGGAAGAGGACTAACGTTGGCCTTCGCTTCTTGCAGTCTGCAAACTAGAAAAGAAGACCCAAAATCTATTGTGAGTTTTACAAAGAGAAAGAATAAGCTGTTCTTGAGGTCATATTATAATTGACCTAATCTAGTTTGGTAAACTGAGGATTAAAAGAGGAATAGGATTTAGCCAGATGAGTGCAGGGAGAAGAGAATTCTACGCTGCCCTTGAGTTTTGACAAGGACTCTCTGGAAGGAGAAGCCTCTGTGCTTTTTGTTCATGCATTTGGCTGAGTTTCCACACCCATGTATTCTTTAATCTCTAGCAACTTCAGATGGCAAATGAAAAGTACATGGATCCTACCCAATAAAATAAAAGAGATTACTTTTATTTAAATAAAACAGAAAAGACAAATGTACATCGTTAACATTATCACCACTTTAAAAAATAACGCAGCCATGATATCTCCTGAAGGTAAAATGAAGTTAAACACAGTGAAGTATACTTGATTTTCCCCATTCTAGAAGTCCCCAGGATAGAAGCCCCTCAGCTATTAGAATTGCCGAGACCTTGGTCAGGTTTGGGAGCTGTTCCTGATCATTTGGGTCCACACCAAATGAAAGGTCTGAGAGGGAAAGAGAAAGAGCGTGAGAGGAAATTACAAATGAGGGAACTTCTGGCAACATTAATAAAGCTTATTATACCACATTCATAATCTAGAAACACCCCTATCCAGCCCTGGGGTCTTTGGATATAGTGGGGTAAGAGTGGGAATGTAGAAAAGAGACTGAAGTGGTCCTCCACGCTGACACACAGAAGTAGAAAAATATCCTCAGAGTTAAGTAGCATATCATTCCTACTTGTCCAGGATTCCTTGCAAAGTCCTATAATCCAGTTACGAGAGTTTCCCACATTCACCTCCCAGTAATGTTTGCCAGTGGTGAAGGTCTGAGCACCCCATGAAGGAGTATTCTCTGAACTTGCTGGATTACGGGGCACGTCTTGATGGTCAGGACTGCACTGCAAACGTCTCAGGTCTTCAGTCAGAGCCACATGACAATTTCTTATTTTATGATCCAACGTAACATACACTTCAGTAAAAAGAAAAGAGCAAAGTCAAAGAACAGAGTTTTAAAGTTCTGAGGGACGGACAATTGTGGCGGTATTGTGGCAGAGGTTTAGCAACCGAATCTCTGGAACAAAGCAAAGCTGGTTTGCCTTATTTGCTGGGAATATTCCAGCCCACCGTGACCATTTTCAAGGTGCCAGCCATTCAGTAATTGCTCCTAAAATTCTGGAACTTGTAACAATTCGCTCCCATGAGTGTGTCAGTACGAGCTAGCTCCAGAACACCCCTTTACCAAAGGTGACTAGACAGAGTGTGTCACTGGAAATCCAGAGAAAGAACAGGAAGGGCTTCTTGTCTATCTAAAGAGCCAGAAAATCTCTAATCGTACAACTAGATGAAGGAAAATTTTGAGAATACATAAAGATGTGGGATATCAGGCTCTGGCTTATTTTTACTAACTAACTCCTCAAAAACTGGGGAGTTCATTCATAGATGTCAAGAAAATAGCAAAAAAAAAAGAAAGAAAAAAAGAAAATAGCAAAATGGCCCTTAATTCACTTAAGTCCTCTCATTAATCCACTCTCACAAAATAAAATAGTAATAAATATATTATACATTATACTTTAAATATGATATTGTTTTTATTTTTAGTCCTAAATAGTGATCACATTGCTTAACATTTAAGGAAGCAAAAATAAAATAAACCAAAACCCCATCTGTGCCTTTTTTTAGAAGTGATTTCTCTCTTAGGATTTCTAATGGAGCCACCGCTGAATCAGAATCCAGCTCATCCCATCTCAGGCCTGCTTCTCCTTTGTCTGCCAGGCTCACCCTTCAGTTGCATTTGTCTTAAGGGGCCCTCTGTGCAACAAATCATAGGTTCAATTTGTTTTGTGGTTGTACTTGTTGTATATAAAAATACTTTTAAGCTTTTTACAAGTCTTGTGATTTTTCAAATGTAATTATTACATTCAATATTCAGATAAACATTTAAATAACAACATTAAGGTGATTCTAAGAATCTGAATATCTGCATATAACCACAGTTAACTACAAGATGAAATACACTGAATGGATATGCAGTTTTTATAGGGCAGAGTGTTCTTTTTTTTTTAAATTTTAACTCACCACAAGTAACTATATAAGAAACTGTCATATTCGATTGATTGTTTTTGACAGGCTTCAGTTAGCTTTCTGACTGATAATTAACAATAAATTATAAAGTTAGTTATAAAGCAGTGCCTGCTTCCCTGTTCTCTGCAAAGAACAGACAGAGCAATGAAGAGAGATCACCAGCATGTATCTAGTCGTGAAGGAAATATTACTGCCTTCACCCAGAGAGCTGCCTCTTACCTCGGAAGCTGTTAAGCCTTTCCAACATCCCAGTGATGGTCCATGTACTGAGCTGTGGGTCCATAGGCTGAGGAATGTACAGCTGCATTAACTGACTCCTGTAAAAAAAAAAAAAAAGACTCACTTACTAACAGGCCCAAAGGTACCATTAGCAGTCCACTGATGGTGCTGCATCAGAATCCTCATAATTAGGTGTGAAGGGTGTGAATCTAACTCCTCAGATGGAGGAACACTACAGTTGCTATTATATTTTACAATCTGTTTCCCTGCTCTTAGCATATCAATCTTAGTAGAATATGTCACCTCAATCATAATTGTGTCTGTTTCCTCTCTTCTAGCTTCCCTAGGGGATCCACACAGCAATTCTCATTTAATTCCTGAAATCTAATAGGTGGCAAATAGTTAGAATTTGCCATCTGATACATATGGATCCTCAGCACTATCGTATGTTCTTTCTTGATGATTCTACCTCCCTCCTCGTCTCAGCATCCGTCTACCTGCTGCCTCTCTGAGCTTATCTGCCTTTCCCATAGATGACCAGGAATAATCCTCAAATATCGATAATTAGAATTTGGAAATTAGGGGGCAGGAAAAATAGTTGTCTCTTTGCAACTTCTACAGTAAGGCTTGCAACTGAAACTACACTCCCCTCAACCCTACTTTCACCTAAGGGTAGACTATATAAAACCTGGCAGACTTTTAGAGAAGGAAGGAATAAACGCAGACAGAAAGAAACTTCTCATTAAAAAGGGAGGGTCCATCTCAACAGAAATAGCCTGATCACTATCACAATTACCATGATTTGAATAGGGGGCAAACTTACCTTTTCATTGTGTCTCCCACACCCTGTAAAGAGAAAGAAAGGAAGGCTTAGCTTTCAGCAAAAGCTCTCCTGTTTAGTCTAGTTTGAGGACATGAGATTATACTGGGAAATTCACTATCTCCAGTTCTCTTCCTTGGGGAAAATCATTTGCCATTTCCCTTATCCTTAAAAAGATGAAACCCAGTCTCACACTTACATACAGTTGATAAAATCATACTCTTGATAAAACTGAAAGTCAGAAGATGTTCTTAGGGTGCACGAATGGCTGTGCTTTGTTGTAATCTACAACAGGATTCACAGCGTTCCCCAAAGTTCTTATAAGGGTGTGAAAGCTAGAACCTCACAACAGAAAGAAGGCATACATCCCATATTCACACATATTACCAAGTACACATACAAAGTTATATTATCTGCTCACAAGCTGCTCTCTTGCAGCTGGTCAGAAACTGTAAATATAGTCGTCCCTGAGTATATGAGGGGAATTCATTCCAGGACCCCTTGTATACCAAAATCCATGGATGCTCAAATCTCTTATATAAAATGGCACAGTATTTCCATATAATGTATGCACAATTTCCTGTATACTTTAATCACCTCTAGATTACTTATAATACCTAATATAATGTAAATGCTGTGTAAATAGTTGTCAGCATTGACAAATTAAAGTTTTGCTTTTTGGAAATTTCTGGGTTTTTAAAAAATATATATTTTCCATCGGCAGTTGGTTGAATCCCCGGATGTAAAACCTATAGGGATATGGAAGGCTAACTGTATAGTAGAGGAATAGAACAAGAAGGTTTGGGAGATGTTCTTCTGGATCTGTTACTTGAACCTTTCCACACAGTTATCCTTCTTCCATATAAGGCAAGAGTGATGTTTCGTCTCCAGATTATACTGGAGGAGCAAAACTCACCATCGTAGAGGCAGAAGAAGAATCTGGACTTTGGAACCAGAAAAATAATGGAGGCCAAAAAGGATGTAACTCCAGTGGATATAAATGCTTTCCAAGCAGGCTGGTGTTCAGCACCCTAACGTCCTTCCTTAGTCCTTACCTGGAGCATGTCCACGTCTGCTTTAAGGCACAGTTCCTTCAGCTCCTCATATATTCTTCTCAGGAGTTTCCCCATATGAACCATTCTGGCTACATTTCTCCTGAGTCTCTGAAAAACAATCTTGCCTTCAATTGCCAACATCTCTAAATGTTTTTGCTTTTCTTCCTGGAGATATTGATATACCTTAGGGTATTCAGCTCCTATCATCACCATCCGTAGATTCACAAAACCCTGCAGTGACATTGGATTAATTAGGTCATGTATCTGGATGGTTTTATTCTTCTCTTATCATCTATTATCTACGTGTTATGTATAGAATACTTGTCTTAGTTTGTTTGGGCTACTATAACAAAAGCACAATAGACTGCATAACTTATAAATAACAGCATTTACTTCACACAGTTCAGTAAGGTGGGAAATCCAAGATCAGTGCCAGCAGATTTGGTGTATGGTGAGAGCCACTGACTAGATAGCTATCTTTTTTTTTTTTTTTTTTTTTGCTTAATAATGATTAAAATATATTCCACTTTACAAAGCACATTCACATACTTGGTTTTCATTTTGTTACCATATGCATGTATCTTTTTTATTGAAGTGTAGTTGATTTACAATATTGTATTAATTTCAGGTATACAGCAAAGTGATTTGGTTATACATACATATATATATGCATATATCTATATTCTGTTTTTTCCCAATTCTTTTCCATTATAGGTTATTACAAGATATTGAATATAGTTCCCTGTGCTATAAAGTAGGTCCTTGTTGTTTATCTATTTTATATATAGTAGTGTGTATATGTTAATCCCAAACTCCTAATTTATCCTTCCCCCACTTTCCCCTTTGGTAACCATAAGTTTTTTTCTATGCCTGTCGGTCGATTTCTGGTTTGTAAATAAGTTCATTTGTATCATTTTTATTTTTAGATTCCACATATAAGTGATAGCATATGATATTTATCTTTCTCTGACTTAATTCCCATAATATGGTAATCTCTAGGTCCATCCATGTTGTTGCAAATGGCATTATTTCATCCTTTTTCGTGGCTGAGTAGTATTCCATTGTATAAGTATACTACCTCTTCTTTATCCATTCATCTGTTGATGGACATTTAGGTTGCTTCCATGTCTTGACTAGATAGTCATCTTTTGGTTGTGTCCTCACATGGCAGGAGGGGCAAGCCTCCATAGGGCTTCTTTTATAAGAATCCCACTCATAAGGACTCTGCCTTCATGACCTAATTACCTCCCAAAGGCACGACCTCCTAACACCATCACTTTGGGGGTTAGAATTTCAACATTTGAACTTGGTGGGGGGGAAGGGGGGAACCCAAACTTTTGTACCATACCTTCTGTTTTCTCTGCTCCAGAAGGATGGGTTCTCAGAGAACTGCTGGTTCACTCCCTTCGCTTCTTTAGGTCTCTACCCTGATGTAACGTTCATAATGAGTCTTCCCTGACCAGCATACTTTCTCCCCAAGCCTGTACTATTTATACACATTCCTGCTTTAATTTTCTCCCAAGAACTTTACAAATGTGAGGTATTATAAATGTTACTCTTTTTTATTTGTTACATGACTTCTCTTACTAGATTATAACCAACTGAGGTCAGTGATTTTCTTCTTTTTGTCCATTTCTGTATCTCTTTGTGGGCCTAGAACAGTGAGCAATGCATCATATGCCCTCCTATGAATGAGTGGTTTATTAGAAAATCCATCCTAAATGATCAAGATAATTTTATTATTGCCTTTGGTATTTTCACAGCACTGTATACAGATTTCTGTTTAATGACATATTCTATACCATAGCCTGTTGATACGTCTTCTTTAGAAGTGATTGAGTTCTTTGAAAATAAAAATGTAGTTTATTTTTATTAAACCTTCAGTTTCAGGTTCCCAGTTCATATATCTGAATCAATGAATGATACAACCCAAAATCCTTAGGTAGACGTTCACAATCTTGCCATGGTTATAATTACATTTCTAGCCGTAACTCTCACTGCCTGCTTCATACCCTATGTACTAATTAATAGGAGCTACTTGCAGGTCCCAGACAATTCCATGATTTGTCTCATTTTTAGCTTTCTTGTCCCTTAGGTGTCTGTGTCATAAATACCCATGAATTTACAGATTCTACTAACACATTAGCATTGGGATGATTTTTACTTGTTTGAGAAGATTTTCTTAACATTCAAAGTTTATTAATCTCCTACAGAACTCTACTTTTACCTCCATCCCAGTGACCATTGCATTTTGTTTTGTGATACTGCATTTTCTTGTCCCTGCTAAAGTACAATATTAGTGGTAGACACTGCTTTATCAAGAAAATCAGGAAAAATCTTTTAGTTACATTTTGGGTTCATTCAACATGAAATCCTATATTGAAGGTCATGTATGTAGCTCTCTCTGATCACTCACTCAGGGGACATTATGTTTTAATTCAAGTTCTTCCACTGTAAGTTACGAGGCTATTTGTCCCAAGCTGGTTCCAGTGGATACAGGGTCTACTGCTTACCTCCCATACTCTGAATATGTTGGTCACTTTTTTTATATTTCTCTGATTTTCTTTTTTCTTTTTCCAAATAGATTTCATTTGCATCAGAAGGTTCTCCTGCAAAATAACCATAAATTGGAGTACTAGAAAAGCAAAGGTAGTACATTTCAGATACTTAAAAGAAGATAGAAGGGTATGAACATGGGACAAACAGTAAAGAGAGCAGAGATGTCAGTGATTTTCCTGGGGAACACTAACTGATAAATCTGAGAGATCAACCAAAAACAGAATGCCTAAATTTAGAAAATGTAATCTATTATCTGAGGAATCTAACACTGATATTGTAGTAACCTGGTCAATTTTCAGAAGTGAATCTTGCTTTATATTTAATTGTGAAATATTAGCCCTCAGTTTTCCTAAGGCACTATAAGAAAATATTGGCCAGTGTTTCTAAATCTTCTATAATTAGAACAGCATCATCGTAATCATAGTTGTAGGAGCCAATGACTGTTACTGAAACTAGAGATTTATCCAGCACGTTACTTACACTGAAATACCAGCACCCTAATTCTCATCAATTTCATCATCATTCCTGTCTTTCAGCCCAACAGAATTTAAACTTCAGGAGAACAAGAATGTTGTCTAGTTTCTTCACCGCTTTATCCCTAGATTTCAGAATAGTGCCTGGCACATGGTGTTTAGAAATTCGATTTGTTTCCTACATAAAATAATAATAACAATCAATGTATTTGCCTCATTGCCTATCAGATACAGGGTCGTCCACATTTCAAAGTGCATTCAGAGATATCACTTACCCTGTAGTGCTCTGCAACCTGCTTTACTGGATAGTGTTCATGCGTGGTATGCTCTGGGGAATGAGAGCAGAACAAACACAGCAGGCTCTTGTCAGTTTGACAGAAGTAGAGCTTTATCACTTGGTGTATCCTACACATCTGCTTGGCCGAGCTAGGTAACTGGCAGACAACTGATCCTCTGGTAGGAAGAACACGTTCCTTAGCAAAAATAGTGCTTTTGAAGTCCATTTTCGGAGATACTGCCTTGCACACAGGACAGCAAGGAGCTGTTTGGACATCTTCCCACAAGAGACAGAGGCAAGGAGTACAAAATCTGTGCCCACAGCTAATGGTGACAGGGTCTGTGAAATTGTCCTTGCAGATGGAGCAGATGAACTCACTGGGGAAACACTGCGTGAAAGCAGATTCCATGTTTCTGAGAAAATAAAAGGAAAGGACATTCTTTACCCTTGGCATGTGAGTTGAGCTTTGAGCCTTCTCTCACTAATACACATATGTACTGTAGGAGGACAGGCCATGTTTTGAATAGGATGGCGAGGCACAAAGAGAGTCCTACAGACTGGTAAAATGCATTATTATTTTCTTACATTGGCCTCCAGCACTACTTCTCATTTCCCTATTAGAAATCCAGGATTTTTCACATATATTATCTCTCTTTCAAAGACAAAGAAATCAGAGGTTCTGGGCTCATTCATAGGCAGTGGGTCATATTGTGTCCAAAACTATCACAATTTCCCCCTTTTTTCCTCTCTCTGATTGGTTAGCACAGGGTATTTGTTCCAATTCTGGCCAATGAAATAAGAAACTAAGACTCCTAGGACAATTCCAGAAAAGATTTTCTTGCTTCAGAAGAGATGCGTGGAATTTAAAAAAAAAAAACCTGCCTTTTCTGTTTCTGGACATTTCTTGGATACAATACCCATTTGCATAGCCATCTTGTGGTCACAACGTGAACTAGCCTAAGGAGAAAAGACAATAGTCTAAGGATAACAAAAAAGATGGAAAGAAACTGCGTTCTTAACAATGACATTGAACAATAGTTAACCGAATTCTGGAGACGCCAATTTCTGACTAAATTAACACAAATCCCTATACTAAAGATCTAACAGAAGAAAGTTTGTGCTCACTACTGCATAAAAAAAGAACTTAGTACAGTATCTACTGTCATATGTGATACGTCAGGGGTTCAACAAAAATTATGAGGCATATCATAAGGCAAGAAAAATGTAGTCTGAACAGGCAAAGCAGGCATCAGAACCAGACTTAGATACAACACAGTTGTTAGAACCATCAGACAAAGAATTTAAAATAACTGTGATTAGTATGTTAAAGGCTTTTATAAAAAATGTAGACAACATGCAAGATAGGTAATTTCAGGAGAGGGATGAAAACTATAAGAAAATCAGATAGGCTAGATATAATATAGGCAGAGAATTTTGTGTTTGCGTTCAGGAGTAGATGCAATACAAGAAAGAAAAGTATCAGTGACCATAATGGTAGGTCAATATAAAATACCAAAACTAAACACAAAGAAGAAAAACGAAGAGTAAAAAATTAAAACAGAACAGAGCATCAAAGAGCAGAAGGACAACATTAAGTGCTGTTTAACATTGTTTAGCATCTGTGTCATTAGATTTCCATAAGGAAAATAAAGATATAACAGAGCAAAAGAAACATTTAAAGAAATAATTTGAGAGACTCTTCCAAAATTAGTGACGGACACTAAAAAAAAGATCTACAAGGGAAGATGGCGGAAGAGTAAGACGCGGAGATCACCTTCCTCCCCACAGATAAACAGAAATACATCTACACATGGAACCACTCCTATAGAACACCCACTGATCTCTGGCAGAAGACCTCAGACCTCCCAAAAGGCAAGAAACTCCCCACGTACCTGCGTAGGGCAAAAGAAAAAACAGACAAAAGGATAGGGACGGGACCTGCACCAGTGGGAGGGAGCCGAGAAGGAGGAAAGGTTTCCACACACTAGAAGCCCCTGCGTGGGCGGAGACTGCAGGTGACGGAGGGGGGAAGCTTCGGAGCCTCGGAGGAGAGCGCAGCAACACGGGTGCGGAGGGCAAAGCAGAGAGATTCCCGCACAGAGGATCAGGGCCGACTGGCACTCACCAGCCCGAGAGGCTTGTCTGCTCACATGCGGGGACGGGCGGGGCTGGGAGCTTAAGTTCCGGCTTCGGTTGGAGCGCAGGGAGAGGACTGGGGTTAGGGGCGTGAAAACAGCCTGAAGGGGTTAGTGCGCCACGGCTGGCCGGGAGGGAGTCCGGGGAAAAGTCTGGAGCTGCCGAAGAGGCAAGAGACTTTTTCTTCCCTCTTTGTTTCCTGGTGCACGAGGATAGGGGATAAAGAGCGCTGCTTAAAGGAGCTCCAGAGACGGGCGAGAGCCGCGGCTAACAGCGCGGACCCCAGAGACGGGCATGAGGCACTAAAGCTGCTGCCGCCGCCACCAAGAAGCCTGTGTGCAAGCACAGGTCACTCTCCACACCTCCCCTCCCGTGAGCCTGTGCAGCCCGCCACTGCCAAGGTCCCGTGATCCAGGGACAACTTCCCCAGGAGAACGCACGGCGCTCTTCAGGCTGGTGCAACGTCCCGCCTGCCTCTGCCGCCGCAGGCTCGCCCCGCATCGTGCCCCTCCCTCCCCGCGCCCTGAGTGAGCCAGAGCCCCCGAATCAGCGGCTCCTTTAACCCCGTCCTGTCTGAGCGAAGAACAGACGCCCTCAGGCGACCTACACGCAGAGGCGGAGCCAAATCCAAAGCTGAGCCCCAGGAGCTGTAAGAACAAAGAAGAGAAAGGGAGATGTCTCCCAGCAGCCTCAGGAGCAGCGGATTAAAGCTCCACAATCAACTTGATGTACCCTGCATCTGTGGAATACATGAATAGACAACGAATCATCCCAAATTGAGGAGGTGGACTTTGGAAGTAAGATAGGTTATTTTTTCCTCGTTTCCTCTTTTTGTGAGTGTGTATGTGTATGCTTCTGTGTGAGATTTTGTCTGTATAGCTTTGCTTTCACCATTTGTCCTAGGGTTCTGTTTATTTTTTTACTTTTTCTTCAAAAAACGTCCGTTTTTTTTACTTCAAAAAATTTTTTTTCTTAATAATTATCTTTTATTTTAATAACGTTATTTTATTTTACCTTATTTTATTTTATCCCCTTCCTTCCTTCCTTTCTTTCCTTCTTTCTTTCTTTCTTTCTTTCTTTCTTTCTTTCGTTCTTTCTTTCTTTCTTTCTTCCTTTCTTCCTTTCTTTCTTCCTTTCTTCCTTTCTTTCTATTTTTTCTCCCTTTTACTCTGAGCCGTGTGTATGAAAGGCTCTTGGTGCTCCAGGCAGGAGCCACTGCTGTGCCTCTGAGGTGGGAGAGCCAACTTCAGGACACTGGTCCACAAGAGACCTCCCAGCTCCACGTAATATCAAACAGCAAAAATCTCCCAGAGATCTCCATCTCAACACCAAGACCCAGCTTCACTCAACGACCAGCAAGCTACAGTGCTGAACACCCTATGCTAAACAACTAGCAAGACAGGAACACAACCCCACCCATTAGCAGAAAGGCTGCCTAAAATCATAATAAGGCCACAGACACCCCAAAACACACCACCAGACGTGGACCTGCCCACTAGAAAGACAAGATCCAGCCTCATCCACCAGAACACATGCACTAGTCTCCTCCACCAGGAAGCCTACACAACCCACTGAACCAACCTTAGCCACTGGGGACAGACACCAAAAACAACAGGAACTATGAACCTGCAGCCTGCAAAAAGGAGACCTCAAACACAGTAAGATAAGCAAAATGAGAAGACAGAAAAACACACAGCAGATGAAGGAGCAAGGTAAAAACCAACCAGAACTAACAAATGAAGAGGAAATAGGCAGTCTACCTGAAAAAGAATTCAGAATAATGATAGTAAACATGATCCAAAATCTTGGAAATAGAATAGAGAAAATGCAAGAAACATTTAACAAGGACCTAGAAGAACTAAAGAGGAAATAAGCAACGATGACCAACACAATAAATGAAATTAAAAATACTCTAGGAGGGATTAATAGCAGAATAACTGAGGCAAAAGAAAGGATAAGTGATCTGGAAGATAAAATAGTGGAAATAACTACTGCAGAGCACAATAAAGAAAACAGAGGGGCTTCCCTGGTGGCGCAGTGGTTGGGAGTCCGCCTGCCGATGCAGGGGGCGCAGGTTCGTGCCCCGGTATGGGTGATCCCATGTGCCGCAGAGCAGCTGGGCCCCTGAGCCATGGCCGCTGGGCCTGCGTGTCTGGAGCCTGTGCTCCGCGGCGGGAGAGGCCACGGCAGTGAGGGGCCCGCATGCCGCAAAAAAAAAAAAAAAAAAGAAAATATAATGAAAAGAACTGAGGACAGTCTCTGAGACCTCTGGGACAACATTAAACACACCAACATTCAAATTATAGGGGTCCCAGGAGAAGAAGGGAAAAAGAAAGTTACTGAGAATATATTTGAAGAGATTATAGTTAAAAACTTCCCTAATATGGGAAAGGAAATAGTTAATCAAGTCCAGGAAGCACAGAGAGTCCCATACAGGATAAATCCAAGGAGAAACATGACAAGACTCATATTAATCAAACTATCAAAAATTACATACAAAGAAAACATATTAAAAGCAGCAAGGGGAAAACAACAAATAACACACAAAGGAATTCCCATAAGGCTAACAGCTGATCATTCAGCAGAAACTCTGCAAGCCAGAAGGGACTGGCAGGATATATTTAAAGTGATGAAGGAGAAAAACCTACACCCAAGATTACTCTACCCAGCAAGGATCTCATTCAGATTTGATGGAGAAATTAAAAGCTTTACAGACAAGCAAAAGCTGAGAGAGTTCAGCACCACCAAACCAGCTTTACAACAAATGTGAAAGAAACTTCTCTAGGCAAGAAACATAAGAGAAGGAAAAGACCTACAATAACAAACCCGAAACAATTAAGAAAATGGGAATAGGAACATACATATTGATAACTGCCTTAAATGTAAACGGATTAAATGCTCCCACCAAAAGACACAGATTGGCTGAATGGATACAAAAACAAGACCCATAAATATGCTGTCTACAAGAGACCCACTTCAGACCTAGGGACACATACAGACTGAAAGTGAGGGGATGGAAAAAGATATTCCATGCAAATGGAAATCAAAAGAAAGCTGGAGTAGCAATTCTCATATCAGACAAAATTGACTTTAAAATAAAGACTATTACAGGAGACAAAGAAGGACACTACATAATGATCAAGGGATCTGTCCTAGAAGGAGATACAACAACTGTAAATATTTATGCAGCCAACATAGGAGCACCACAATACATAAGGCAAATACTAACAGCCATAAAACGGGAAATCGACAGTAACACAATCATAGTAGGGGACTTTAACACCCCACTTTCACCAATGGACAGATCAACAAAAATGAAAATAAATAAGGAAACACAAGCTTTAAATGATACATTAAACAAGATGGACTTAATTGATATTTATAAGAAATTCCATCCAAAACAACAGAATATACATTTTTCTCAAGTCCTCATGGAACATTCTCCAGGATAGATTATATCTTGGGTCACAAACCAAGCCTTGGTAAATTTAAGAAAATTGAAATCATGTCAAGTATCTTTTCTGACCACATCACTATGAGACTAGATATCAATTACAGGAAAAGATCTGTAAAAAATACAAACACATGGAGGTTTGTATGCACTACTTAATAACCAAGTGATCACAGAGGAAATCAAAAAATACCTAGAAACAAATGACAATGGAGACACGATGACCCAAAACCTATGGGATGCAGCAAAAGCAGTTCTAAGAGGGAAGTTTATAGCAATACAATCCTACCTTAAGAAACAGGAAACAACTCAAATAAACAACCTAACCTTGCACCTAAAGCAATTAGAGAAAGAAGAACAAAAAAACCCCAAAGTTAGCAGAAGGAAAGAAATCATAAAGATCAGATCAGAAATAAATGAAAAAGAAATGAAGAAAACGATAGCAAACATCCATAAAACTAAAAGCTGGTTCTTTGAGAAAATAAACAAAATTGATAAACAATTAGCCAGACTCATCAAGAAAAAAAGGGAGAAGACTCAAATCCATAAAATTAGAAATGAAAAAGGAGAAGTAACAACTGACACTGCAGAAAAACAAAGCATCATGAGAGAGTACTACAAGTAACCCTATGCCAATAAAATGAACAACCTGGAAGAAATGGACAAATTCTTATAAATGCACAACATGCTGAGACTGAACCAGAAAGAAACAGAAAATATGAACAGACCAATCACAAGCACTGAAATTGAAACTGTGGTTAAAAATCTTCCAAAAAACAAAAGCCCAGGACCAGATGGCTTCACAGGCGAATTCTATCAAACATTTAGAGAAGAGTTAACACCTAACCTTCTCAACTCTTCCAAAATATAGCAGAGGGAGGAACACTCACAAACTCATTCTACGAGGCCACCATCACCCTGATACCAAAACCAGACAGAGATGTCACAAAGAAAGAAAACTACAGGCCAATATCACTGATGAACATAGATGCAAAAATCCTCAACAATATACTAGCAAACAGAATCCAACAGCACATTAAAAGGATCATACACCATGGTCAAGTGGGGTTTAACCCAGGAATGCAAGGATTCTTCAATATACACAAATCAATCAATATGATACACCATATTAACAAGCTGAAGGAGAGAAACCATATGATTATCTCAATAGATGCAGAGAAAGCTTTTGACAAAATTCAACACCCATTTATAATAAAAACCCTGCAGAAAGCAGGCATAGAGGGAACTTTCCTCAACATAATAAAGGCCATATATGACAAACCTACAGCCAACATCATCCTCAATGGTGAAAAACTGAAACCATTTCCACTAAGATCAGGAACAAGACAAGGTTGCCCACTCTCACCACTATTATTCAACGTAGTTTTGGAAGTTTTAGCCACAGCAATCAAAGAAGAAAAAGAAATAAAAGGAATCTAAAATGGAAAAGAAGACGTGAAACTGTCACTGTTTGCAGATGACATGATACTCTACATAGAGAATCCTAGGATGCTACCAGCAAACTACTATAGCTAATCAATGAATTTGGTAAAGTAGTAGGATACAAAATTTATGCACAGAAATCTCTTGCATTCCTATACATTAATGATGAAAAATCTGAAAGTGAAATTAAGAAAACAATCCCATTTACCATTGCAACAAAAAGAATAAAATATCTAGGAATAAACCTACCTAAGGAGATAAAAGACCTGTATGCAGAAAATTATAAGACTCTGATAAAACAAATTAAAGATGATACAAATAGATGGAGAGATATACCATGTTCTTGGATTGGAAGAATCAGCATTGTGAAAATGACTCTACTACCCAAAGCAATCTACAGATTCAATGCAATCCCGATCAAACTACCACTGGCATTTTTCACAGAAATAGAAAAAAAAAACTTCACAACTTGTATGGAAACACAAAAGACCCTGAATAGCCACAGCAATCTTGAGAACAAAAAATGGAGCTGGAGGAATCAGGCTCCCTGACTTCAGACTACACTACAAAGCTACAGTAATCAATACAGTATGGTACTGGCACAAAAACAGAAAGATAGATCAATGGAACAGGATAGAAAGCCCAGAGATAAACCCATGCACATATGGTCACCTTATCTTTGATAAAGGAGGCAAGAATATACAGTGGAGAAAAGACAGCCACTTCAATAAGTGGTTCTGGGAAAACTGGACAGCTATATGTAAAAGAATGAAATTAGAACACTCCCTAACACCATACACAAAAATAAACTCAAAATGGATTAAAGACCTAAATGTAAGGTCAGACACTATCAAACTCTTAGAGGAAAACATAGGCAGAACACTCTATGACATAAATCACAGCAAGATCCTTTTTGACCCACCTCCTAGAGAAATGGAAATAAAAACAAAAATAAACAAATGGGACCTAATGAAACTTCAAAGCTTTTGCACAGCAAAGGAAACCATAAACAAGACAAAAAGACAACCCTCAGAATGGGAGAAAATATTTGCAAATGAAGCAACTGACAAAGGATCAATCTCCAAGATTTACAAGCAGCTCATGCAGCTCAATAACAAAAAAAACAAAGAACCCATTCCAAAAATGGGCAGAAGACCTAAACAGACATTTCTCCAAAGAAGATATACAAATTGCCAACGAACACGTGAAAGAATGTTCAACATCATTAATCATTAGAGAAATACAAATCAAAACTACAATGAGCATCATCTCACACCGGTCAGAATGGCCATCATCAAAAAATCTAGAAACAATAAATGCTGGAGAGGGTGTGGAGAAAAGGGAATATTCTTGCACTGTTGGTGGGAATGTAAATTGATACAGCCACTCTGGAGAACAGTATGGAGGTTCCTTAAAAAACTAAAAATAGAACTACCATACGACCCAGCGATCCCGCTACTGGGCATATACCCTGAGAAAACCATAATTCAAAAAGAGTCATGTACCAAAATATTCATTGCAGGGCTATTTACAATAGCCAAGACATGGAAGCAACCTAATTGTCCATCATCGGATGAATGGATAAGGAAGATGTGGCATATATATACAATGGAATATTACTCAGCCATAAAAAGAAACGAAATTGATATATTTGTAGTGAGGTGGATGGACCTAGAGTCTGTCATACAGAATGAAGTAAATCAGAAAGAGAAGATCAAATACCGTATGCTAACACATGTATATGGAATCTAAGGGAAAAAAAAAAAGGTCATGAAGAACCTAGGGGTAAGACAGGAATAAAGACACAGACCTACTAGAGAATGGACTTGAGGATATGGGGAGGGGGAAGGGTAAGCTGTGACAAAGTGAGCGAGTTGCATGGACATATATACAGTACCAAACGTAAAATAGATAGCTAGTGGGAAGCAGCCGCATAGCACAAGGAGATCAGCTCAGTTGTTTGTGACCATCTAGAGGGGTGGGATAATGAGGGTGGGAGGGAGGGAGACGCAAGAGGGAAGAGATATGGGAACATATGTATATGTATAAAAGTGATTCACTTTGTTATAAAGCAGAAACTAACACACCATTGTAAAGCAATTATACTCCAATAAAGAGGTTAAAAAATTTTTTTTAATAATATAAAAATAACAGGAAAGAAAAAAAGAACAGATATGGTCCTTAACCTTCAAACAACCTGAGGTAAAGCAGATATAATAGGTCTTCTATTGCTGATAAACCTCCTGTAAATTGATGCAAGGGGCTGAAGAAATGACTTCCTCTGGATTTCACTCCTTAAATCCCCATGATTAAACATAAGTAAAGAGGGGAGAGATATGGGAACATATGTATATGTATAACTGATTCACTTTGTTATAGAGCAGAAACTAACACACCATTGTAAAGCAATGATACCCCCAATAAAGATGTTAAAAAAAAAAAAACCATAAGTAAGGAATGAAAAAAATAAATAAAATAAGGTAAATTAAAAAAAAAAGATCCACGATTTTCAGAGAATATGAAACAGAAAAATACAAAATGAATAAGCAAACAAAAAACACACTCAGGCAAGTCATATTCAAACTGAATAAAAACCAATAACAAAGAGAAATTCTTGAAGGGAGGCACCGAAATAGAAAAAAGAAAAATGAAGATTATATACAGAAGAATAAAGATAAAAATTATGGCAGAAACCTTATCAGAAACCATGCAAGCAAGAAGACAGGGAAGTGACATCTTTAGATTGCTGAAAGAAAACAACTGTCAACCCACAATTCTATATCCAGTGAAAATATACTTCAACAGTAAAATAAATATTAGAATTTTCCAAAAAAAGACAACTTGAGAGAATTCAGTGCCGTCAGGCCTAATCTGTAAGAAATACACAGCGAAGTTCTTCAGACAAAAGCATATGATGCTGGGAAGAAAACTGATCTACAAAATGAAGAACACTGGAAATTCAATAAAGACAAAACATATGCTCTTATATTTTAATTTTTTTTAAAGATAACTTACTGTTTAAAGCAATAGTTTAACAATGTATGTGTTTATGAAACTCATGACAATGATGACACAAGAAATGGAGAAGAGGAATTGGAAATATTATAAGGATTTTACATTACATGAAAAGTAATATAGTATTACTGAAGGTGGATGAAGTTTATTTAAAGAGGTATATTTTTAACTATATGTATTCATAGATGACATGACTGTGAGTGTAGAAAATTCCAAAGTATCTACTAAAAAAATCCTGGAAGTAATAAGTAAGTTTAACAAGGTCAGAGAATAAAAGGTCAATATATAAAAGTTGATTTCATTCCCATATACAAGTAATGAAAAACCTGTATTTTAATTTTTTTGAACCTCATATTTATAACTTGAAAAAGTGAATTAACAAAATGCAATAAGTTCTAGAGGTCTGATATACAACATTATAACTATACTTAACAATAAAGTATTATATAATTAAAAATGTGTTAAATGGGTAGATGTCATGTTAAGTGTTTTTATACTACAAAAAGAAGATAAATTAAAGAGGCAAAGGAAACTTTTGCAGGTAATGTATCGATATGTTCGTTGTCTTGACTGTGATGGCGGCTTTGTAAGTGTTTACATATATCAAAAGTTTGTCAAATTGTACATTTTAAGTATGTGGAGTTTATTCTTTGTCAATTATGTCTGAACACATAATTTTAAGTTTTAAGAAAGTGAATTAACTAGTTATCATTTTTAACAAAATATGTGCAGGATCAGCATGGCAACAGCTACAGAACATTGATGAAAGAAAAGAAAGATCTAGATAAACGGAGAAACATATCATGTTCATACATTGAACAATTTAATACTGATAAGGTGGTAATCTTCCTATATATGATCTATCAATTCAGTGTAATCTCTAACAAAACTCTAGAAAAATTTTGTAGGTATCCACAAGATGTTTTTAAAATTTGTTATGGTATACCAAACAAAGAGAATAGCCAAAACAATCCTAAAAAATAAAATCAGAATACTCACGTTACTTGATTTTAAAACTTAGTGGAATTCCACAGTATTACAACAACACAGCATGGAGAAAAGGATAGACATACTGATCGTTAGAACTAAACAGAAAGTGAAGAGGAGACCTGCAGAAATATAGTCAGCTGATTTTTTACAAGTGTAATGGCACTTCAATGGAGAAAGAACAGCCTTAGATAAAACACCAAAAGTACAACCCATGAAAGAAATATAAATTTGACTTTATCAAAATTTAAAACTTTCACTCTCTGAAAGATATAATTATAAGAATGTAAACCAATCCACACTCTGAGAAAATATTTGCAAACAACTGATAAGGAACTCATATTCAGAATATAAAATGAACACTTAAAACTCAAAAATTAGAAAGCAAACAACCCAATTTTTTACATGGACAAAAGATATAAACTTCACTAAAGAACATATTTAGATGGCAAATGAGCATATGAAAATGTGCTCAAGCATTAGGCATTGGAATTAAAACCACAGTGACATATTGCTATATGTCTGTTAGAACGGCTAAAATAAAATTTTTAAAAACTGACAACATCAAATGCTGGTAAGGATGCAGAGCAACAAGAACTCTCCTTTACTGCTGGTGGGAGTGAACAATGGTACAGTCACTCTGGGAGACAATTTGGCAGTTGATTTTTGTTTGTTTGTTTTGTTTTTATGAAACTAAACGAAGAATCATCACACAGCTCAGCAATTTCACTCCGAGATATTTATCCAAATGAACTGAAAAGCCTGACAAGACAGAAGACAAGACTTCTCTGGATCCACAAAGATCACAGAAATGTCTCACTCTTCCTATTAAACCTGGAACTACTATGAAGGGAGACACTGCAGAGGTTTCTCCCCTACGAGTCAATAGGGAACCCCCTCAAAATTTGCCCCACCTCCTCTCCTGGCTTCCTTAAGTCTCAGCAAAGCCTAACCATGAAGACATTTAGCCTGAGAATTAAGATACTATATCCTAAAGAAGCTGGGAGAATTATCCAGCATGTACTTGAAGAAATTGTGAGAGTCCCCTTAGGACTGGATTTTGAGGATGCCTGATCAAGGGGGCTAGAACATAAAACAGGATAAGAGAGAGTTTATTGGTCTGGGAGCACCTTCTCAGGATATGGGATATAACACTCTGGAAGGATATTAGAAGATTAGAACATTTGTTGCTTGCAGGCTCCTACAAGCCTGGAAAAAGCAATGGCCCATGCTTAGTAACAATGAAATGCATGAATTGCTCTGTAAGATGGGACAGGACGGGATTAAAAGGCAAAAGAGGCTTCCCCGGTGGCACAGTGGTTGAGAGTCCGCCTACCGATGCAGGGGACACGGGTTCGTGTCCCGGTTCGGGACGATCCCACATGCCGCGAAGCGGCTGGGCCCGTGAGCCATGGCCGCTGAGCCTGCGCGTCCGGAGCCTGTGCTGCGCAACGGGAGAGGCCACAACAGTGAGAGGCCCGCGTACCACTAAAAAAAAAAAAGGCAAAAGGGCATTTGTATCTTGGAGTGGATATATTATGAGGTCAGAAGGTCAACCATAGCATTGTGTTTGTCAATAAAGAGAATACGCTATTCACCAAGGTTATCACAAATGTGCTGGTGAGAGGGATCTAGCATCAGAAAGAAGTTCAGTGGTAGCTATCCTCTCCAGGATTGGGATGATGATAAAAGTGCTTACAGAGCTTGGCTACTGATATCACTCAGATGATAGGGCATTTAACTGCCAGATGCCAGCAGACTGCATTTTTGTAATGGCCAGCAAGGATTGAGCAGGAACCAAGATGGCTTGGCCCACATGGAATTGCAGAGATGGTTAATAAAATGAATAGGATCCCCGGGGGCAGAACAGATACAAGAGAAGCCAAGAATACTGCTTTAAGATATAATCAAAAGAAATCAAGAAAGTGTGATCAGGAGGCAGAGGGTTGTTTTCTCCAATTAATGTAATGATCCTTTTTTCCAGTTCCCAGGACTGAGACAATTTTCAGACTTCGAACTCCTTGATTGATGAGGTGACCACATCCCTAGGCGTAAGTTCCCTGTGACACCGTGACACAGTATTATATACTGTAATGATTACCCAGTCCTAATCCAAAGGGACCTATGGCTAATAACTCAAGTGACTGTTCATTAGGAAAATGGGAAGATGCATATATTTAGATTTCACACAGGGTATGAGATTTCATTGATACCTGGAGACCTGAAGCATAACCCTCACCTCATGTTAGACTGGGAACTAATGAGAATCAGGTAAGAAATGCAGCTCTGGAAAATCCCAGAGCATAGTGAGTCTGTTGGGTCTGCAGACCCACCTAGTGGTCATTCTCTTGGTAACTGAACATGCACTGGAAACACAGAAGACCTCACTCACGAGTCTGGCAGTTGACGCTCTCTGAGTTACCTCAGCTGGGGCTGTTGCCCAGAATATCTTCATATAACCTCTTCATGTAGTTGCTTGGGGGCTTCCTCACAGCATAGTAGTTTGCTTCCTAGAGCGAGGATCCCATTACTGTCAGATGGAAGTTATTCTACCTTTTGTGCAACACAGAGTGTCTTATCTGTTATTGCCACAACCCTACCCGTGTTCAAAGGGACGGAACACTTTCGACGGGGAGCAGTATTGAAGTTACATTGTAGGAAGAGAATGAGGGATGGGATATATTGTTGAGTCTATTTGGGGGTAAGGAGGGGAGGAATAAAACCCGCTATATCCGCTCTTCCTAAGAAGCTGATCTCAGGGATCTGCATCCAGAGAGTGAGGGCCCTGGATATAGTGGATTCAATGAGATAGCTCCACACTTCAAGCTCCACATTTCTATTAAATGCATCTCTAGTTCTCTGGAAAATTGGCACAGTAAATACTTCTTCTGTTGTGGGGCCCTTCAAGGACAACTGCACAATTACTCTGAATACAACATAGTAAAAGAGTGTTGACACAGATATGCACAATACTGAGTGGGAGAGATGTTCATCTCCTCATAGAGCACCAGGAAAAGACTTGGTGATTCTAGGACTGAGTGGTGAAGAAGGTCAGTACCTCTCCTCTGCAGGAAACCCCTTCTGATGTCTCCATATTTCACTGAAAGTCTTATTAATATGGGCCTTGTGGACTTCTGTCCATGGGAGTATTTCTGAGTAGAGGGTGGCATATCCTGCCTTTAATAGACAGATGTTAAAAACCCATAGCTGAGTCATCCACTGGACCTTACCAGTAAGTGTGGCCCGAAGAGACTGAAACTTGCCCCCACTCTCAGACAGAAATTGTTCTATTCTCACAGTCCCCGTGCCTCCCATACTCTGAAGGGACAGTCAGCCTAGTTCTTGTGGCCTCCCACTCTTCTGGATTGTGGAAGTTTCTGATGCTGGCTCTGAGACATGGCATCTCTTTGCAAAAATCTAGTGTCTATATTACCATTCTGCTGTGAAGGAACAGGCCCTGTCCTTGCCACAGGATTTTGACTGTCTTCTTATATGCACCTCTCCTCTGGCCCTACTGAACCATGATGTCTGACAAAATCACTCTGACATCTTTCTCCTTCTCCTTCAGTCCTCTGTCTGGCCCGGATCTCAGTACAAAAGTCTGGAATGTCTCTACCCACATTCCAGGGCTCTGCCTTGCTCTTCACTTTCATAACAAAAGATGTGTTGATCATCTAAATATCCCAGAGTGAGAAATGGCTGCTGCTTGTTCTTACCTGAGACCCAGCAATAAAGATGTAGGATCAAAGGGAGGAAGTGGCCAAAGAAGTTTTCCAGAATGTTCAGTCACGTTCCTGTGATGTGGCCTCATTTCCAGAAGCTGGAGTGAAGGTTCTCCTGTCCTGACTGATTCCACAAACATGTGAGGAGGTCACGCCTAACAGGACAAGGGGTATTTGGGATTATGTAATAGGAAGAAAGGAAGAGGAAAGTAAAGTCCAGGTAAAGGATCAGAGATGAGATTAGAACAATAGAGACATCAGGAGTAGAGAGGAACTTAGAGAAAGCAGTGCAAAAGAAGAGATGCATTTGTAGAGAAATTAGCATAAAAGGGTTACTGTGACCCTGCGGGCAGATATAGAGAAGAAGAGGTTCAAACAGTGCCTGGACCAAAGTAAACTGTCCTTACTTTAATAGATGTGCCAACAAATCCAAAAGAGAGATAATCCTTGGGGAATTTCAGCAGGGTTGTAGACAATATGAGATACGGATATGGGAGGCAACAGGCAAAACTTCCTGCACATTTCAAAATTATTCTCGGTGGTAGAAAATCCCATTTCAAGGAGTTGGCATGAAGCTTCTGCTGTTTCTGAACACCCAAAGTGAAAAAGACAGTGGAGAGCACTGTGGCCTGTGGTTAAGAGCACAGGCCCTGAAGCTAAACTGCTGAGTTTGATTCTCAGACCCATTGTTCACTAGCCCTGGTCAACTTGAGATGAGATGCGGCCATGCTCCCATTTGCAAAACAAACTAGGTACCTATCTCAAAGGGGGGGTAATTGGATCAGTGCCTTGCAGAAGTTTTAATTACTACTATTATTGAGTACATGAACAAAATGACAACAAGAGAGAGAGGGAGCTCACTCACGAGAAAAGCAAAAATACAGGAATTGAAGCAAAGGTAATAAAAATCGAGCAAGAGAGAGAGAGGGAAAACCCAAATGTGAGACAGTAGTTGATGAAACAGGGAAAGCATTTAAAAGATTTTCAAAACTTTGAAATTTGTTGTAGAAGAATGATGTAGGAAAACAGACATATCTGTATATAACCCAGAGTGGAGATTTCATCTGTTTTTCACACTCAGCATTCTAAGTCCCACCCCCACTCTCCATATCATGACCCACGATAGTAACAGATCTCAAGTATCTCTACTTGGAGCTCTTCAACCTGGCTTAAAAGACACAGTAGGAAATGGCCAAAGGTCTCAGCTAAGGAACTCACAATCAAGGAGGTGGGCTTTAGTTAGTTGGACCTTCTTTCATTTAGTTCTCAATTTGTAGGGTAGCAGTAAAACGCTTTTTCATGCTCCCACACCTCCTAAAATGAATCCCTAGACTGCTCCACCACGCTCTTGAACCTTGGTGTGGCTTTTAATAAGAGTTTCTCAGAGCCAGAGGGTCTCAGCTGCCCTTAGAGGTAGATGACATCAGGATCCCTTTAGGCTCCTAGTGGAGCCACAAAGAGATGGGAGACATACTGAAGCTGTGTGAGGACTCTAGGCATAGTAAAGCATGAAGAAGTGAGTTCATGAGTCCTGGGATTCTCTTTTCCCCCGGAGACCCAATCAGCCCACAACCAGGACTCAGGTTTCCTTTTGCTTGATCATGCCATAGCCTGCCAATTGTCTCTGAATACAGCTCCCTTAGATTAGGGAGTTCTGCATCACAGCCCCCGTTCTAGCACTGAGAACAAGCACCCTACTATTACACAGAGCAGAGCTTCTCATAGCTTCTCCCCATTCCTCATTCTTTTGGAGATTTGGCCACTGCAGCATGAGTACAATATTCCTAGGTGGGAATGCCCACAAGCCCCATCCTGGGTTTACATGAAAACAGACATTTAAGAAGGCTCCTGGTGTCAAAGGTTCTAAGTGGGGCTCTTCTCCCCTCTGTTCCTTGAAATAAGTAATAAACTCACAGAAAGAGGGAAGGAATAACCACAAGAACAAATTGGATGAATTTCCTCCTTTATACAAACCAATTCAGTGAACGATAACAGTAAAAAAAAAAATCTGTACTATTCCTTTCAAAGCCATTATATGAAATCTTTCATCAATAATCACCCCTGCTTAGCCTATCACTTACCTGAAACCAGCTTCTCACAATTAAAAAAAAAAAAAGAAAAAGCAGATAAAAGAGAAAAAAAATTTCTGAATTTCATTTATCCTTGAAAAACATGGCCTCTTTTTCTTGCTATTTTTCTCCAGAGACAAGATCCCCTCAAAGATTAAAGTCTTTCAGAAGGGTGGGAATATCTGACTTTCTTCTCTCCCCTTCTCATTTGCATGTGTGCCTGTAAGCTCACACACACTCAGAGGTTTTCAAAAATATACAGAAATTGCTGTGATATGTGAAATACCTTTGAAAACATCATCTCATCCCTAGAAGATTTGCTTCTGAATTTTTCCCAAGAAGGATATCAACACTGCAACTGATTTCACACCATGTGGATCTTTTCTTTCTCTTCCCCTCAATCCTTCTTTCAATATATATAAAAGCAATCTTACCAGTCAATCCCAGTAAATTTTGTTGGCTAATTTTCTTAATAAAATTTTCTCCAATGGAACACAAAATTTAAAAAGAAGTATACAAAAATATTAACAAAATCATTAATAAAGGCTACTTATGTATTCTGGGTTAAAACAGTTTATTTTTGTTATTTTGTACTTTACAGATTTTTTTGCAAGTAGCAAAAATATGAGTGCAAGATTGTATTAGAAGAGGAGATGTAGTTGGTTAACCCTATGGTACCCACAGACATTTGTATGAACTATAATGAAGCCTCTTTCATTAATAGGAGCAAACTCAGAACCTGCCAAAGAGGGGAGGGGAGTCTCCAGGTGCAGAGGCCAGTTCTCACTCCAATTCCACTTCTTTGAAGGTTTTCTGGATAACCCCCATTACCATCAAGGTGACCACAGGTGGGTTTGTTCCACATAATATGGTCCTGGTCTAATTTTTATTCAAGCAAGGGGCAGAGATGAGGTTGGAACTTTGATTAAACGCTTAATTCAAACTACAGGGAAAAACAAACTAACAGTAACCAGAAGCAAGGTAATTTTGTTTTATACAACTCACTTTTCTCACCTTCTAGTTGATGCTTTGTCTCAAGGAACCCCTGTTGCCTGATTTTGTCTGTCCCCAACACCAGGAACTGATTCTCTGTATCCCTGCCCACTGTCCACATTCAGGAAGGGGAGGAGACGAGAGAGGGCAAAAGAAGCTGCCCTTCCCAGCTGTGCTTTGTTTCCTTTATAAGAAGGGATCCTAGTCAGATTTGATGTTAATTATCAAGACTGACTTAGCCTAGTAGGTGCATCAGAATCACCTGCAGGGCTTGTCAAACCACAGCTTGCTAGGCTTCAACCACAAAGATTCTTTTTTTTTTTTTTCGGTACGCGGGCCTCTCACTCTTGTGGTCTCTCCCGTTCCGGAGCACAGGCTCCGGACGCGCAGGCTGAGGGAAGCCCAACCACAAAGACTCTTGATTCAGTAGATCTGAGGTGGAGCCACAGAGTTTGCACATCTAACAAATTATGAGATGCTGCTGTTGGTGCTGGACCGCAGTTTTAGAATCTCTGACTGAACCCATATCCATTAAAGATGATTCTTTTAGAGACTTCCCTGGTGGTGCAGTGGTTAAGAATCCACCTGCCAATGCAGGGGACACAGGTTCGAGCCCTGGCCCGGGAAGATCCCACATGCCACGGAGCAACTAAGCCCATGCACCACACCTACTGAATCTGAGCTCTAGAGCCCACGAGCCACAACTACTAAGCCCACGTGCCAAACTACCGAAGCCTGTGTGCCTAGAGCTCATGCTCTGCAACAAGAGAAGCCACTGCAATAAGCCCACGCACCACGATGAAGAGTAGCCCCCTGCTTGCTACAACTATAGAATGCCCACGCGCAGCAACAAAGACCCAATGCAACCAAAAATAAATACATTTATTTTTTTAAAAAAAGAGCTTCTGTGGTTTCTGGGGTGGAGGGTCAGATAAAGTCACATTTAGCAAATTCTTCAGTAGTCATGGGCTCACAGATTGAATACCATGCATTGGTGAGGAATTCCTCGCAGGACTCAAGAGATGCAGGTGCCTCTAGCTTTAGTCCCAGGGGATCACAGTCAAGGGTGTGCGGGAGACTGGTCTCTGCAGCTGGGACAAGACTCCTAGAGGCATAAGATTGGTCCAAACTTAAACCCTCACATAAGTTCACGGGGGCCCTGCAGTTCCCAGCATCGTCCCTGGGAAACACTCTCACAGTCCCAGGAACGTTGGGAGGAATCAAAGGGAGGCTGTCAAGGACACTGGATGTAATACCCTCCAGAGATGGCAGGCATGGGCCAGGGTGCATCGCATTTTCGGGATCCAATGGAGGACCCAAGGGTTGAAGATCAGGGGCGCAACAGCACCCGGAAGGCTTAGAAGGATGCTGCAGCCATGGGCTCAGCAATGCAGGGTTGTCCATCAACGGATCGCCGGCAAACGGGAGCTGAGCTTCTAAGTCCAGAGATGGGAGTGTTGTGTCTAAGGACAAGCGCCTCTTAGTCCGGGCCCGGACAGTCGGATCCTAAGTCCCCTCTTCCTGAGGACGACGACGAGCACCGTATCGTCCAGGTAGGGGGAGATCCGCAGCAGATGGACCTGCGGTCAGCGGCGGAGTCAGACCGGGTTCCGCGGAGCTGTAGGCAGCCGCAGCCCCGAACTGGGCAGCAGAGCAAGAACCCCAGGCCGGCTAGGGGGGCGGGGACGCAGGATCCACAGGGGCTCGACAGTGGGTCCCATGGCAGGCGGCCACGGGCGGACGGCGGTGCGAGGCGCTGCGGGACGGACAGTGCCTCCGGCGGAGCGCGGGTCCCCCAGGCGCGCGGACCTCCCTCCAGGCGTTCAGGAACTGGCTGCTGGGCACCGTGGGCTGCGTGTGGTCCACCACGGTCCAGTCCTGCCCGCGTTTCCACAGCTCGTAGCGCTCCGGTTGCAGGATGCGCACGAAGGCGTCCATGGAGAAGGCGACCCGGGCCTCCCCGCAGCTGCACTGCGATGCCACTTTGCCATAATCAATCCAACGCGGGGAGGCGAAATTGATGGCTTCCGCGCAGTTGAAACCGTGGTTGAAGCCGGAGTGGTAGCCATAGGCAAACGTCACGATGAACTCTCCAGCCTCCTGAGTGACCCGATCGAAGGGGATGCCGTTGTCCTTGAGGACCGTGGGCGAGATGAGAGCCACCTTGTGCCGCAGGAAGGCCTCACAGCCCCGCGAGCTGCCCGGGAAAAGCTCCCTGGCCAGGCGTTCCAGGCGCCGGCCGTGCTCCAGGGGCACCACGTACCAAGTCTTGGGCTCCCCGAAGTGCAGGTAGTCGACGCTGTAAAGGTCCATGTCCTCCGTGTGCCAGGCGAAGGCGGTCTTCCACATCCCGAAGTAAAGGCAGGGGGTGTTGATGCCTTCGATGACCACTCCGCACTCCTGTTCCAGCAGGTCCTGAATGGTTCCCAGGTGTCCAAGGTTCCACTGCTTCGTGTTTTCATCGAATAAGGAGCCACTGACGTCCGCACCATATACTGGTGAACCATAGGGGCGCGTTTTCCAATATTTTCGCTCCAGATCCTCAAAATCAGAGTAGAATGGAGTCTGGTGTGTTTCACTGTTTGTTAAGCGGCGATACTCGCTCACGGTCATGGCTTTCTTCTTTTTGTGGTGCTGAGTAAACACACCTGCCTGCCCAGAAATCACCGGCTGGAGCGGAGCGGCTATTAAGATGTCATCGATGTCACATAGGTCTCTCTGGCTTTCCAGTCCTGGGGTGGAATGATCTTAGCCAGGCCTGCTCGGTGTGCACCTTGGGATTCCATATAAGCAATGTATTTATTGAAATCATTAAACTCTTCTTTGGTTGGACGAAATACCATTATGCCACAACTTGGGTTCTGGGCCCAGTTGGACTTAGACTTCATAGCTTTCATTAATAAGCAAGAAACTCCCAAGCTTTTACTTATGTTCTGGATAGGTGAGGATGCTGGAAAACACTACTTTTTCAAAAATGGGTTGGAGTATATCAGCAGGAACCCCCAGTAGACTTTAATGCAATGAGTTGATAATATTTCTTAGGCTTGCTGATTCTGCCGGGGACTCCACACTGGGCAGAAGCCTTGCTCTGGACTGATGCTGCTGAGCCTGCAAGTCTGTGATGTCCTTGGTTGACACTTGGCTCTGGTCTCTTGAGCTCTAGTGAATCACCACCCAGCCCTGGGTGGGTATCTCAAATGTAGTGTCTTCAGGGCAGTGTTGGAAACAAAAGCTAAGAAAAAATACAATAGAGACAGGTTGCAAACTAATGTTTGGAAAGAGTTACTAGGGAACTACAAATAAAACACCACCATGGAATATAATTGCATATTCAAAGAAAGGCTAAAATTTCATAAGATTGACAGGACAAGAAATGATGTTGTTGTGAACAGTGGAAATTCCTGTACTCTAGTAAGGAGAATGGAAATCATTACATTCACTTCGAAAAACTATTTGGACAGTATCCACTAAAATTGAATTTACCCATGTGCTATGATTCATGCCTAGGATATGTATATGTCTGTGCAATGAAAGTCAAGTCCAAGAATGTTCAGAACAACATTATTTCAGTAGCCAAACACTGGAAACAACTCAAATGCCAGTCAACATTAGAATGGTTAATTACATTGTAGTATATTCATACAATGGAATACAATACAGCAATGAAGATAAATAAGAACTACATGAAAATATAAGAATAATTCTATAAACAGAATACTGAGCAAAATTATCCAGACTCAAAAGAATACCTATTCTTTGCTTCCATTTATATAAAGAGAAAAAGCAGGCAACGTAATCTGTTAGAAGTCAGAGCAGTGGTTACCTTTGTGAAAGAGAGAGGTTGTGAGTGGGGGAGTGAGGAAGTCTCTAGAAAAATGTGAATATTCTATCCTGAAGCCAGGTGCTGGTTACACAGCCATCAGAATGGCTCACTGTCAAAAATCATCAAGTTATGATGATTTTTACAAATTTCTGTGAAATAATTTTTTTAATTATTTAAATAAATTTAAAAATATAGTTTAGGGTTAAAAGCATTAAAGGAGACAAATATCTTTCATCGTACCAAAAGAAAAAGCAAGGGTGATTAAAAATATATGAACTAAACATTCAATTGAAGAAGCTACAAAATAAAGAAGAGAAAGAAGGGGTAGGAGTAAAAAATAACAAAGAATAAAGACAAAGTTAATGAAAGAAAACACATACAACACCAAACACTGATGACCAAAAGTATTCTTGGAAGAAATTAATGATAGCAATAAAACATGGGCATAACTGAGCCTAAGAAAGAAGGGGAAAATAAACCACTAGGAATGAAACAGTGCACAAAAGAACTTTTAAAATCTCAAAAGAGAATCTTAGGAGAAACGTGACAGCAAGATTTTCAAAAGATAAGAGAAAAGAATAATTTTCTGGAGAGGAAACATATCCAAAATGGATCCAAGAAACACCACAAAGCTTGAATAATACCCCAGTATAAGAAGCTGGTTCAAAGTATGACCCCTGAAAGTCCAGGGGACACATCATTTTATATGTGAATCTAGAAAAGTTGCAAGAAACAGTTAACTCTTATTGTGCAAATTGTCTCAGAGCATAGAAAAAGTTGGAAAGCTACTCAGATGAGGCTATTCTGATCTCTGATAGCAAAACGAAAAAAGGACAATAAAAAAATAAAGCTACAGGCCATCTTTGTTTATAAGCATAGATGAAAACATAAACTGGAATGTTATCCAACGAAATACAGCAATATAATAAAAGAATAATACATCATGACCAAATAGAAAGGAAGGATGATTCAACATTGGAAAATTTAATGGTATAATTCAGAATATTAACAAAGTAAATGAAAACTACCATCCTCTTATAGGTACCAAAAAAGCATCTGATGAAATGAAAAATCCATTCATGATTTTACATTCTTACTTGCAAAGCATCAAGAGAAAACTTGTTTTGTAAGATAAAGAATTTCAAGATAAAAAATAGCAAGGAGGGCTTCCCTGGTGGCGCAGTGGTTGAGAGTCCGCCTGCAGATGCAGGGGACACGGGTTCGTGCCCCGGTCCGGGAAGATCCCACATGCCATGGAGCAGCTAGGCCCGTGAGCCATGGAGCGGCTGGGCCTGTGAGCCATGGCCGCTGAGCCTGTGCGTCCGGAGCCTGTGCTCTACAACGGGAGAGGCCACAACAGTGAGAGGCCCACTTACCGCAAAAAAAAAAAAAAAAAAAAAAATAGCAAGGATCACTCTTAACAGTGAAACAAAAGTAACATTCTCATTAAAGTTAGGAAAAAGAGATGCATCAACATGAAAAGCTGCTCAACATCACTAATTATTAGAGAAATGCAAATCAAAACTACAATGAGATATCACCTCACACCAGTCAGAATGGGCATCATCAGAAAATCTACATACAACAAATGCTAGAGAGGGTGCGGAGAAAAGGGAACCCTCTTGCACTGTTGGTGGGAATGTAAGTTGATAGAGCCACTATGGAGAACAGTATGGAGGTTCCTTAAAAAACTAAAAATAGAATTACCATATGATCCAGCAATCCCACTACTGGGTATACACCCAGAGAAAACCATAATTCAAAAAGACACATGCAACCGAATATTCATTGCAGCGCTACTTACAATAGCCAGGTCATGGAAGCAACCTAAATGCCCATCTACAGACGAATGGATAAACAATTTGTGGTACATATATACAATGGAATATTACTCAGCCATAAACAACAATGAAATTGAGTCATTTGTTGAGATGTGGATGGATATAGAGACTGTCATACAGAGTGATGTAAGTCAGAAAGAGAAAAACAAATACCGTATATTAATGCATGTCTGGTGAAGCTAGAAAAATGGTACAGATGAAATGGATGCAGGGCAGAAGGTGAGACACAGATATAGAGAACAAACCTATGGACACCAAGGGGGGAAAACCGTGGTGGGGTGGGGATGGTGCTGTGCTGAATTGGGCGATTGGGATTGACATGTATACACTGATGTGTATAAAACTGATGACTAATAAGAACCTGCAGTATAAACAAACAAACAAAAAACAACTAATACTACACATTCTTTGGATTATTTGTATGGAAATGTTAATATAAATGTTTCAGGCATTATATGAAATTTCTAAAAATCTTATATGTTCTGGTATAATGTTATAAGTCATAATTCTAGTTATTACTTTAAAACGTGTATCTCAGAAATAACTAAATTTCCTTGTCAGTTGCATTATTATGAACTTTCATCAAATCTTTAACCGTGGTCATTTTTAAGTCTTTTGTCATTTACAGACAGTTCTGGGTGTACATTTTTTGCAAAAATGTTCCTATAAGAGGTTTTCATCTTCAAGGAATTCATGGAAAAGACTCTGACAAGTACAGGTTTCTGGTAACTGACTATACTGCTGAATTGAATGAATAAGCATTGTCAAAACACTAATGGAAAACTGATGAATTCATAAAAGTGCTAACAAAAGATCAAGACTTGAAAAAATTTAATTACATGGCACTGAGTGAACTGAGGCGGATGGTTATAATTTTTTTGACTTTCTGTTTGAATAATAAAAAAAAATCCCACAAGGACTCAGAGGCAGAAAATATACAAATCAATTTTCACTGCAAGGAAAGGAGCTGTTACTGTGGAGGATTACTGGACTGAATGTCACTATTATGACATAGTATGAGTGTGTTTCGTGTTTGGTAATTGCAATCCTTGTTGCTCTCGTTGTGGTTATCCATTTACAATGCTTGGTGTCAGTTTATTTATCCCTTAGAAAAATAAAATACAGTGTGTGTGTGTGAAAAAAAAGAAACATATTGAACATACTCCAAGATCAACTTGAACTGTATGGAGCATATGTAATAGTTATAATTTTAGGACAGAAAATATATGTGTACAAATAAACAAAGAAAAAAAGAAAAAAGCAAACTATTTCATTAACCCAATTTCAAGTGCTCCCTTAATACTGTTTCTTAATCCTTTTAAGCTCCCTAATTTCCACCATTCAAATATTTTCTTTCACCTTTCCCTGTCCTCAAACGTCAGGCACACCTATTCCACCCCACTTAGAATCCTTCGAATGTCCTAAAAGTCCCTAAGTGATCTGGCCCACCATCACCTCTTGACCTCTCCCCTTTCTACCCTGCTCCTTGTTCTCTCCTTCCAAACACATTCCTGGTTGTGTCTCAAAAAAGGCCGGTATACTCTTGTCTGATGGTCTTAGCACCATGGCAACTCTCAAGCCTCAACCCAAACATCACCTTTTTAGTGAAGGCTCCTCTGATCCTCTTGCCTTGGATAAAAGTAGAGACAATTTTCTTTCCAAGAAAACAGGTACTCTCTCAAGAAAACAGTTTCAAGTGAAACTTGAACTGATGGTCAGTACCCATGTATCTCTCCCAGATTCTACTCAAATCAGCCCCACTCTAACTGCATCATTCCTGATGCCATCACAGTTGAATGGAATCAGCTCTTCCAAATGTCTAGTAAAAGGCCTCATTTTTAAAGTTATCAGCCCACAAAACACAGGTGTTTTGCCTGAAATTTTTCCTTTAAGATTTCTTACAAGAAAATATATGGCATCTAAAGGTTATACAAATGTCAGGGTCCTTTTAGGTACAGAGGGATTTCCCTGGGAAAGCTGCCAGAATGGGCGGAGCTAGCACAGTGCTCAGGGCATTAAACACCAGTAGTATCTGGACAGCACAAGAACCAGGGAGAGGAGAAGAAAACCATGCTAAAGAAATCCGTGAGGAAGAGCTCAACTGCCTTTAGAGAACAAAGGCATTGAACCTTCCTCACCCTGTAGTCTCCCCAATAAGACTAAGGAAGATCAGCTGGCCTGCCATTGTTCCAAGTAATAGAAACTCCCCACATCTCCTATGGTCTGCAAGAGGTGCCAGAGGTCCCTATATGTTATCTGGGGTCCATTCAACACAAGAGGAAGCTGGGGCCCAATCCTCTACCACCTCTCTCCCCAAAGAGGTCACCACTATTTGGCTTAAACATAACACTTTTATCCTTTGGGTCTGGGATCAGGGACAAAATAATAGCAAGGAAGGGCTTGCTCTCTGTGACCCCTGCTGGTAGCTTTTGTAAGAGTGCATCAAATGCAAGAGGGAAGAGATATGGGAACATATGCATATGTATAACTGATTCACTTTGTTATAAAGCAGAAACTAGCACACCATTGTAAAGGAATTATACTCCAATAATCATTAAAAAAAAAATAAGAGTGCATAAAACGAATGTTTCCTGCAGACCAGAATACTGATGGCAGGGGCCCCTTGAGTGAGCAGTAGTAGCTCTTTATACCTCTGCCCTGGAGCCTCGTGCACCGTGGAATATGCAGCAGGTAGGTAATGGAGGATCAAAAGAATACGCTCTTCTCCTTTTCTTACTTTACTTTACTCTCTCCTTTTCTTACTTTAATGTCAACGATAGAAGAAACAATCTCAAGGTCTCTACAGAATGTATTGGTAATAAATGGTGGGGAGGGGAAGTGGTTGACAATCTAGCCTATTCCTGAGGGAGTGTCACAAATGCACTTAACTTAGCCTCTAAAGATTGGGTGGAAGTCAAATAATATCTCTCTTCCTATTCCAGAAACACCTGATGAGCACTCAAGGGTCTTGGGGATAGATTGTTATGAAGGAGAAGCATTGTTCAAAACTGACCCTAGATGTTCATCCTAAGATGCCTGAACAGTAGGCTACCATAGACTCCTTCCATGACTGGAGGGCTATAGCATCCAAAAGGGCCCAAGGTCCCCAGGTGCCTCCTAATGTACAGGGCTGCTGGCTTTCCCAGACGGCTCCTGTAAATGGCTGGCAGGATATCTAGGCAGCTTAATTCCCCAAGCAGTCTGAAGGTCCCTTTCCTAATAAAGTGGCTGTCTTCAAAGCCCTATATGAAGGAAGAGCAATGGGGAAGGGGACTCCACTACAACAAAGCCCTCCTCAACACGGGATGCCTCTCCATGTAGATGCTGAAGAAATGCAGAGCCTATGTGTGCCTTGGCCCTGATGTGTTTCCTGAAGTTGTCTTTTATGACTTTGTGGAATTTTCTTCCATTCATAAGGGGACTCAAAAGGTGGGAAAAAAGCAAATAGTAAGGTTTCATCAGGGTTAGGGTTTTCCAGCCATGTGTATCTCAAGGAGAGAGGAACAAGTGTCTTGATGGATTGGATGGAGGGATAAGAGAGTGATTAAAATGATGGGCCAGTAAATTTATCCTGGGTAAAAAAGGAAATGAGAACATGAGGGCAATGATGGAGAATGAAACAGTGTTTGATTCATGGGCTGAATGTCTCCATTTGGTCAAATACTTCTATTAGAACACTAGGAAATGTAAGCTAGAAAGAGAATGGGATGCTGGAAACATAGGTGGTACTATCATTATTCCCATTTTATGGAGGAAGAAACTGAGGTGTAGAAAAATTTATATTTAAGTTAATAGCTTGTGTTCTCAATCCCTACAGTTATTTTTGTACTTGACTTATCTTCCATATAAAACTACTTTGAGAGCATTCTCTAGGCCTTTTTCATCATCATATTTTCCAAGGGATCTTGGTACTTCATATAGTGCACACTCCAAAAATGTTTATTAAAAAATAAGTAACGAAAATCATTTGGCACACACTGCAATCTCTCTCCTCTTGGTTACACCCCATCTTTCTTCCTACTCTCCTGTCTCAGGAGAAGAGAAGATACTCCCCCTCTCCAGAGCTAATCTTGCCATTTAAACTCCTTAAATTGACACCTCCCATGCATTCCAAAACTGTGGTCAATTAAATGATCACTATCACCTCTGTAAAGAGTTAAATCATCAGTCATCAGTCTGTTTCCTGATTTAAGCTGCATCCTTTCTCTTACCTTCCTTTCAATACCCAATATGTCAAAACATAAACAAAAATAATCTACGTTTACAAAAACATTTCCTCATCTCTCTCCGCCTATGATTCTGACCCCACTTCTCCACTGAAATTCATCTCTGTAAATCATCACATCGTCTCCCAAGTGCTGCTCCATGGGTTACACTTTATCTCTCTACATCATTGATTCATGGCGCACCTCCTTCCTCCTAAAATGTCTCTGATCTCCAGGGTACTGACAGTCTTCTCCGGTTCTTTTCTTTCTCCTTGGTTCCACTTCTTTTTCTACTACACAAATGCAGTCTTATTTCAAAGCTGAATTCTCATCTCTCTTTTAACTCTTTTTATTTTTCCCCTTAAATTTCCTTTTTATGTTCACGGCATTCTTTAGTATCACACTCTCTCTCTCTTTAAAGATATTATTTAGTGCCATAGCTTTCTCTAATAGCACTGACTTTCTCCTGTGCTTCTGATTTGCTTTTCCTTCATGACTCGCCACTGAGCCCCTGCAAACCAACTTGTTTAGTACAAATTGATCATCTTTCTCCTGAAATTAACTTCCTCCTTTAGAAATCATTTTTTCTAAGGATAGGAATACAGTATCCCAGTTACCGTTGGATATTACATCTCCTTCTCCCTAGTCATATAATCGGTGATGTCAGGGGATCCCGTGACAGTCTACTGTGAGGCCCCAGGGACATCTGTATACCCCAGGGAGGCTTCCTGTGCTCTCCTTCCTTATATAAGAAGCCAAGGATCCAGCTTGCCTTCCTCTCCTACTTATAGCTGTCACCACTCAAGCTAGACCCTGAGGATCTACAAGTAGCGGTCACCTGTATCATGTGATAATCTGCCCATCTCACCCTAATTTTTAATTTTAAAAATTCTTCTACAATGATTTTATTTAAAACTATATAAATATATAATAAAAATTTTCATTCTATGTGAAAACGTCCTCTAAAGAAATGAAAAGTGAATAGTGAAACAATTTAGAAGGAAAATTAATGTCAAAAATTTAAATACCATGCTAAGGGCCTTTCCCGTAATAAACCATAAAATGCTGATTATGAATATCACACAGGCCCTCATTTCTTATTGAATTATTAATAGACAACGAAAACAACGCTAGAGTTGCATATTTGTTTTTGTTTTTGTTGGTTATGCCACGTGGCATGGGGGATCTTAGTTCCCTGACCAGGGATCAAACCTGCCCCCTGCAGTGAAAGCAGAGAGTCCTAACCACTGGACAGACAGAGAAGTTCCCTGTATTTGTTTTATAAACTAAATTATTTTCTTTTTACATTTCTAAGGATCCTAGGAGGAATGAGGCTGGGCTACCATCTATATAAAATAATCTAGATACACATTAGTCTTCAGATATTGAGCATCGAAAGGAAACACTGTGATTTTGTAAGTGTAACTCTTTGTGCAAATCAAAACTTCTCAGAATTTGCCGATTACAATTCCGGTGATCCTTCAGTGCTCCAGACAAATGTCTTCTCTATGGGTCTCAGATGGTTGCTTTTACTGTGAAACCGCCTCCATGTTTCTTTCAATTGGAGCCACAGGTACTAGTTGAGAATAAGTGCCCTTTCGTTTCAGTTACTCTTCCATTTTACCCTTATTCATGGTATCCCCAGTAACACAGAAATTCTTCATCTAAGGAAACCTGACAATTCTGACAATTGAAGAAAAGTATTTTTAGCAGAATGATTAGACTTGATGGACTTCTGGAAATTCGGAGTCTTTCAAAAATAATTCCTCCAAGCTTTCCTGGTGTGTGTGTGTGTGTGTGTCTGTGTGTGTGTCTGTGTCTGTGTGTGTGTGTGTGTGCATGTGCGTGTGTGTGTGTGTGTATGTGTGTGTGCGCTTGCATGTGCATTTGCGTGTGTGTTTTAAACTGGGGAAGGTAAGAAGTGAGGTCAGTTTAATAAATCCTCTCACTGTGGCCATTGTCCAGTTTGCTTATCGTACAGATTGCTCAACAATTTCAGGACAGCAGGAAAGCCTTCTTGTCTTTTACGTTCCGTGCATATTTCAAAGCTATTATTTCAAATGAGGATTGTTGACAGAATGCCTCAGACGTTAGCCATTGTTTCTGCTGACAGCCAATATCTAAACGCTGTGTTTAATAAATTTCCTCTCAAGTTAGAAAGTCTACTTACCGTTTATTGAAAATAATTTTACCCATATTATTTGAAGGCAAAATAAATTCTATTTGATGGAGATAAGTGACTCAACGTTCCCCCTATTATTGGACAGTTATTTTGTTTTTTACTTTTCCACAAGTATTACTAATCCCCTATAAATATCCTATACTTCAGTACCTAGAACAGTATATTTGGTAAAACATTAAATAATGAAATGCCTTGGATTAGATATCTAGAAATGGAATTACTGCATTGCAAGATTTAAACATTAAAAATACTTATAATGTATCGCCAAAGCTTTCCGGAAACATATCACTTTACATCCTCACCATTAACTTTACTCTGAAAAGCAATCTTTAATAATTTGTTAAGAAAATTACTGTGAAAAATTTTGGTGAAAAACTGTAGCTCAAGTTTTAATTTATACTTCTTAAATTACAACTAAGATTGACGTTTTCGTCTTCAGTGAATCTAGCCATTTGTATTGGTTCATATCCTTTGCCCATTTTTCTCTAATATGGTTCTAGTGTTTTTTCTCATCTACTTACATGAACATTTTATACATTATGTGACTATTTCGCATATTTTACACAGTATATGAACATTTTACAAATTGCTCATGTGAATACTTTACATGTTAAACCCTTTGTTTAATGTGTTCATAGTTTTTTCCCAGTTTGCCATTTCTTCAATTTACATTTAATTTTAATTTTAAATGGTTTTGGCACATATTTCAGTTTAGTATATTAAAATGTTGAGTGGGTCGTTTCCTTTGTAATGCCTTTCATGGCCTTTATGTTTAGAAAGTTATTTGCCCATCCAGAGACAGATAAATATTATCTTACAGGGTTTTTCCTCTTTCTATGGTAGTTGTACTTTTAATTTGGATTTTAATTATACCTTTAATTCTAACTGGGGTTTTTGGGTTTATTTTATTAACTTTTTTTATTGTTTTGCGAGTATGGTATGAGGAATAAGGGAGATGTAAGTATGATTCCTAGTCCTAGTGTGTTGTGTTCCTCTCTATTAGTTTATAGGAGCTTTTCTTTGTCCCAGTGCTCTTAAATTTCTTCTGTCTCAAAATTCTTGTTCTTTAGTTTTATGAAAACTTTAGTTCCTTCTTTGACAACTTCCTCTAGTTTGTCCCTCTGCACATTTTCTCCTGTATTTGGATATCAGACCTCATGGACTGGACCTCCAATTCTTGTGTCTTTTCTTCTTCCAATTTTCTATCCCCTTACCACTATGCTTTATCTTCTGAAATTTTCTCTCATCCTTATCTTGTAAACCTACTTCTATTGTCTTTTTCATTTCTCCTATCAAACTTTTAATATTCAACAGCTCATTTCTGTCCCCATAGCTTTTTCAAGTGTATATAGCTTCCTTATCTGCCCCCCACCATTGTCCTATTTTTATTTCACAGGTGCACTTATTTCTTCTCTCAGAAAATACTAAAACCCGGACCCATATTGTGAAAACAAGCTTCATGTAACAATCCTTATGCTTAAAATTGACATTGCAATCTAGTATTTCTGCTGTGTTCTATTTTGTTCCCCTTTAAAAAATATACTGCTGCTACCCCACAAAGTTGTTTCTATGACCCACTAATGGCTCATGTCCTGCAGTTTGGAAAGAAATATTATATAAATCATGTTGAGGCTTTTGATCTTTCAATGTCGGAGACACAATCACATTTGTTTTCTGTGCAGAAATGGACAGACTGGAGTGGCCCAGAATAAATGAAGACAAACATTTATAAAGATCCAGTTGAGAGATGGTACCTTTACTGCGGTGGTGGTAGAGACAGAAGCAGAGTGCCTACTAGGGTGCCTTCACTCACATCTTATTATTTAATCTTATTTCCTCAGCGTGCCACGTGGGGAACTGGACCAGAGCGTTCAGATTCTTGTCCAAGATGGCATAATCAGTGAGTCCTGAGCCAGAATTGAGCCAGGCCCGTCTGCTCCCTAAGCCTGGCCTTTCCTCTAAGTCACAGCAAATCCATGAGGTGAGCCTATAAAATAGGAGAGAAATTGTCAGAAGAGCACATTTTGGAGCTTAAGAACCAATTCCTTGGAGGCTTCAATACCTGAAAAGGTTGACTTTTGTTTGACCCTTGAAATGAAAGGTTCATTGAAATGAAAGGTTGACTTATGTTTGACCCTTGAAATGAAACCTAAATTTATTTCTTAATTATAAAAACAAAAAAAGACACATACAGTGTGATGTCACAGTAACAACCTGACTTGGAGTCCCCTTTGATCTGGAGTTGATGACCCTGGTCATGTGGTACTTGTCCCTCAGCCAGGTCATCCTTACCCTTGTACACCTCTGCCATGTCCACCATGCGAGGCTGTGAGGATTAGGGTTTCCATGGGATTTTTTAATATTTATATTACTATCTAGGATTATACATGCTCCCCAATGTCGATTCATGTTGTCAACTCTAAACACAATTAAACAACTAGAAACCAATCCCTCTCTTTCTCATGTTCTTTATACATGCTCTATTATGCTACTTGTCATGTAAGGGTATTAATCGTTCCTCTGTCTTCTCTACTAGATCATGTACTTTGGGGGACAGGGTGGTCCCTTCTTAGTCTCTGGGTCCCATTGGCTACCACAGAGTCTGGAGTAATAGATGTCAAATTTGATAATTATGTTGTGTTTGAAAAAGTGCAGAATATATAAATAAATTCTCAGTTTTTATTACTAAAGCACTTATATGACTTTAATTCACTGTTTTTCAAACTTTCTTGATCCCTGCTCCCCCCTTTGATAAGCATAACTATCTCTGCCACTACTCCCCCACCCTCTTCGGCAAATTCTACTTTTTCCCCAGACCCCTGTCAGTGACCAACACGCACATAACACAGAACATTTGCACATCCCACAGCCAGGCTGATTTTGTCTACTTTAGTTCCTTTTACTTTATAGTACAAACAAGAAAGCTTCTTTTTGTTTGCTGCTTTCCAAAGGGAAGTTATATGATGATATTGAGTTTACTTTTGCAAATTACAAATGTCCTCACCCCAAGATTCTAGAACACAGTACATCATGGGAGTACCTTGATCTAATTAAAGTTTTTACTGACAGCTCATTCTAGGGGAAGCCTGTCTTTCCCAGCATCTTTATGAGCCATAATTCACTGTCTCCATTTGGTCACCTCTGGTCCCTTTTCTTTGCCACTGACTCTCTTCTCCTGGGGACGAGGTTTCTAACCAGATCCTCTTAGGCCTCTGCACTCACACCCATGCCAATCCAACATGTGTCAATAGCTGTCAGCAAAGACCTGAAGGGGAAGAATAATGGCTGATGTGGAATAAAATGACATTCTACTTGGATTTCAGTGGTTTGGTTGATTCTTTTCCAAGCTGTTTGAAGACATGAGTCAAACTAGACTCTTCTCCAGCCCTGCAGTCCTCACCACCTCTTCTCTCAAACCCAGTTTTGAATCCCTTCATCCCCGCCAATCCATTCTGCAGCTGGAGTGACTTCCTAAAATAAATCTGATGACATCATCCTACTCTTACAGCCCGTCAATCGCTCTCCATGTGCCTTAGGATGAAACCCTGCTACCTACCTGACCCCCAACACCACTGAGATCTGATCCCTTCCTCTTGGGCCTCACGTCTGGCCTGTGCCACCTGGCCGTCTTTGCTCTGAGCAGTACTATTCAACTTCTTGCAGTTTCTACCACAGACAGTGCTCTCTCTTGTCCTGAGACTTTACATCATAAAATACTTCCCTTGGCCTGGAATTCTCACCTTGTATTCCCATCCCTTCAACTCTTTCATTTACCTTTTTTTTCTTTTTTTTTTTTAAACACAATGCAGCCAAACATTAGGTCCTCAACTCATCCATCTTCCTAACAATCATGTACTCACTCACCCCTTGCCCTCCTCCTGCCCTACGTGATGTTAAGGGCCCTGACTGTGCCTTTTTTTTTTTTTTTTTTGCAGCCTGTGGGACCTTAGTTCCATGACCAGGGATCGAACCCAGGCCCCTACAGTGGAAGCACAGAGTCCTAATCACGGGACCACCAGGGAACTCCCTGATTGTGTCTATTAATCCCAGTATTTCCCCTGTATCTCATTGCTACCTTCCCCCTCATATATATACATAGTGCCTGTTATACAGTAAGTATTCAATACAGGGATTAAATAAATGAATAAAAGAAAGGGAGAAAAACCCTTCCATGAAATTTCACTTGGAGTCTCTTGACTCTAGTCCATTCATTCATTTTCAAAATGTTTTTAAAACATCTACCATGAGCACTGGCTAGATGCCGAGTATCCAGGGAGGAACGAGCTTAGACCTGGTCCCTGCTCTCAGGCCAGCACCTCGCAGGGCTCCATGGGTAATCAGAAAAGAAAGCAGAAGTTATCTGATGCTCTGCCTGAGACAGGGAAGGACAACGCTGGGGAACTTTCACGCCACGAGTGAGTTCTGTAACGTAGACTTCATGCTGTGTCACCTCTAGCCCAGGGCAAGACAGATACAGAACTTGGTACCTCAGAACCTGAAGTAGGTAGGGAAGACAGACAGACAGACAGACAAGAAGTTTCGATACAGTGTGAGAAGTGCTCTTTAAGAGAGCTATGTGCTATGAGGGCAGAGAAAGGTCGCTGAAGCTAATCTGGGGAGAAGTAGCTCTGGAAAGACAGTAGCAATGGTGTAAAATCATACTTAATGATGAGATATGTTGAAACTGTGGCTTGTAAACTAGAATGATTAAATTTCTAGGTTCCTGAACCTTCTTCTTTGTCACTCCTCTCTGTTGATTGTCAAACTCTTGTATGAAATTGACAGGTAGTGAGGAAACTAACTACATTTGCATTACCAGGAGAGGAAAGGAGGCTGAGGAGTAGGTGCTATTTGGGTGAGGATGCCTGATTTATATTCCTAATCATGACTAAACCTAAGAAAGGACACCAGGCTCAACCCTCAAGTGAGAAGCAGAAGGCATCAGAGTCAAAAGGGGTGGTTGACACCCAAGCCAACAGGAGGCTGAATCACGCTCTCCTGAAACTGTGGGCAGAAGTGTCTTCTTTCTAGCAAAGCTAAACCTTGGATGATGTCTAGAAGTAATACTAGTCAACCTCAGTCCTCACAGAAGCAGCCATGTGTCCACATGCACACTCTCACCCCATGAGCTTGCACTAAAATAGACATATGGTCCATAGAACTCCTGAGCACTTCCGGATTGCTCAGCTTTTGGATATAGATCCAGATGTTAGGGGACAACTGCAGACAGGAATAACTTTGAGTCTCCTCATGCAGAGAAATATTTAAAATAACTTTTCTGAAACTTTTTTTTTTCAGCTTTCCTTATCTGCAGGGAGAACAGTGTAGTGGTTATGAGCTGGGCCCTGGAGTTAGACTGTCTGGGTGCAAATGTAGTGTGCTCCTGGGCATATTGTGGAACCTCTCTATGTCTCAGTTTCCTCATCTACAAAGTCAGGATAGTGATAGAACCTACCTCCTAGAGTTGTTTTAATTAAGACAACATGCATTAATATACCATGTTTCATTAATTCTAAGACATGCATTTTTCACATTTTAACATGTCTGAAATTGAGGTGCAATTTACAGTCAATAGCATAGCAGAGTTTAGTTGTCTCAGTGGTAGGAAAAATAATGGTGTAGCTTATAATCAGTGGCATCTTAGATGTGATAAAATTCAGGATACAAAGAGCTCAGAAAAATACATAGCACATAAACAGTACTAAATGAATATTTAATAGATGATATAGATATAAATTATATATAGCTCTTCTAACTTCATCAGAGCCAAAATACATAGCTCATTTTTAAACCAATGTCCAAGATAGCAATGGCAAATGATAACATGACTGACCCATTTCCCAGAAAAGCGAGAAGCTGCTCTTAATACTTGGCCTGGAGTTGGTGGCAGCACCTGGTACCCATCCCTTTATCTTAGCCAAGATCTCAGAAAGGTGATATAACTGAGACCCACTTAGATGTGGATACCTTGGACAGGTAGAAGTTTGATGTCTCTTTAGGTCAACATTCTTTACCATAAAGTGGGGGGATTGAGCACCATTTTCTTTTCACAGTTCTGGAGGCAGGAAGTCCAAGACCAGGGTGCCAGCATGGTCAGGTTCTTGGTGGGGGTTCTCTTCCTGGTTTACAGACAGCCACCTTCTTGCTGCATCCTCACATGCTGAAGAGAATAATCGTCTCTCTTTTTAGAAGGGCATTAATCTCATTCATGAGGGCTCCACCCTCATGATCTAATTACTTCCCAATGGCCCCACCTGCAAATCCCGAACTGGAGATTAAGGTGTCAACATATGAATTTTAGGAGGACACATTCGGTCCATAGCAAGGGGGGAGATCGTGGGAAAACGGAATGGAACACAGGAAATGGAATTGCAATGACCAGGCTCCCTAAAGGAGCCAACGAATGTCCATGTCATGAGTGGAGGAAGGGAGGGATTTGACAGTAAGCCACACTCACTTCCTAGAGTGAAGCAGCCAGTGGAAGCATTCAAAGCCAGTCCCATCCCCCTGCACACCTGGTAAGAAAGGAATGCCCGGAGTAGCCATCATTCTCCCAAAAGGTGACCTGTGCCCATTTGTCAGGTACGATTGAGAAAAGTGAACAAGAGAGCTGCCATGAGCCCGAGAACAGAATGAAACAGCTCTTAGAGCCCCAAGAGGCTTTGGCCCTGAACTTGAGGCTGACTGTTCCCAGTAAAAGATGCCTTTCTTCAGAGGCTCTAAAACCAGCAGTTTGGGGGAGAGCCTGGCTATGGTTATGGTAGCTGGGAAGAAGCTGTGGCGTGGTGAAACTGCCTAACTGCCTGTCTGTCTCCGAGCAGATCACAAACGTCATACTATGTTTCCTTAGCACGTAGGACTAGCCTGGCACGGTGAGGGTGCTTAATATTTGTGGAGTCAATGAATGAAGGTCTCATATTGGAATAAGAGAAACAGAGTTTATTCTCTGGCTCTGTAAGTTATTTCAAACCCCAGCTTAGAACTGGATATCTTGTTTTAAAAGACAATTAACATAAAAGCAATTATGGTGTAATAGGAATTATTTATTTATTTTAGGTGTTTCTTATGATACTAGCTCTTTTTTTCATTTCTATTGGTGGTTTCAAGTCATTCACTCAATCGACAATATTCATTGAGTCCTCACTAAACAGAGAAAGCCAAGAAAGATAATTATCTACTGTTGTAATCTGGTTCAATCCATGAGCTAAACCATAGGGTAATAAAGTACTCAGGGTCCTAGAGGGTCGTGTGTAAGTACAGTCAAGGTGATATACCACAAGAGAGCTGAGGTTAGGTCACCGGGTTACTAAGGAGTTTCTCAGGAAAAAGAAACTTATGCAATAGACCCTTGACATTCCCAGGGAATGGATCCTGAGCTCTTTCTTTGCAAATTCTTAATCCTAGCTCTTTCCTAAAAATTAACCGTCTCTGGACCCAGGATTTCCCATGCATAGCCTCAAATTCTAAATCTATAGCCCGTTCAACTCTCACACCTGATCTCTCACCTGGTAGCTGTTTATCCAGAGGATTTCTCCTGAAGTCTCCTGAGGAGATGCCTTCACTGCCCTCCACATTATGTGAATACGGGCCTCAGCACAATTCCAAAATACTGACTGCATTGATTTGCTGTTGCTCATACATAGCTGGAATGGCTGTTTTCACCTTAGTGAACGTCAGTGATCTGCTGGCTCTGTTAAAGTCCCACCTAATGCAATACAAGTCAGAAACGTGACATGTCAGCTGGTACAGCAGGAAATGAGAACATACAGACATTCTGCTCTCAGGATTTGCATCTGGTAGGAACGATAGAGCCATTTCCAGGGATGGCTGTGAATTATCCGTGCTTTCAAAGACTCTGTGGCCCCCAAATTTCTCCACCCCCAGGTCACCTAAAACACCAATGGCCCCAATCACTCAGTGGGAGGAGTTTGCATTCACTGAGTTATTACATTTTATGCCTTCCCCCCGCCACAGCTCCCGCCGCCTCTCTCCTGCTCACCAGCCACTTTGCTAATCTGTGAGCCCCTTAAGGGTGCCCCCACCGCAGGTATTTGCATGTGTTGTCCCTCTGCCTAGAGTGATGCTCTCACTCCCTTGTCCACAGCACGCATTCGAAGACCACACTCCCAAGAGGCCACCCTCTCCGACACAGCAGTCCTGTCACTCTCTAACCCCTTACTCTGCTTTATTTTTTCTCCTAGCCCTTGTGGCTGCTTGACTTGTTATATTTCTCTTTATAATGAGAATATAAGCTCCAGGAGAACTGAAACTTTGCCTTTTTCACTGTTGTGCCCCCAATTCCACAAACAGTGCCTGGTACACGGTAAGTGCTTAGCAAACATGTGCTGAATGAATGAATTAATAAGAGAGTGAATGAACAGGCACTGAAATATATAGACACCATGTGAAGCTTTTGAGAAAAGGCTCTCTGAGAGATGGGACAAAGAAAAGATGCTCTCTGAGGTCTACAGGATTTAACGTAGCTCTTTTTTAGGTAGAGGAGCCTGAACATTTAGGGCACGAGGATACTGGATGCCAGGATCCTAGAAAAATCCAGAAACCCGGCCACACAAATGTTGCATTTTCATTGAGTGGCACCTCCAACATGTTACCCATGCCCAACAGGGCTCAGTTCTGCCCTTCCTCTGTCTTCCCTGAAACTGCTTATCCCCCTAACACCCACCACTTGCTGAGGAACCGTGAGAAGGGTCTCACTATTACCCTGTAATCACTGCAGGTCAATGACAAGGAGCTTGGGAGGCATTTCAGTTTGAGCGGCTGGTGAGCAGAGCGGGATGGGCAAGGGCTGCTCCTCACCAGGATCTGTTCAACTCACATCAGTGTCCATTCCACTTATCTCGGTAGCCAATTCCTACCAACTGTTTGTGCTTTCCTATTTAAAGTGATGAAAGGTAACACAAACATTGGGAGAAAAAGCAACTTCAAGACCCATATACGGTAACAATCTAATGACATAAATATCATGGTAAAGGTATTTCCAAATATCTGGAAAGGAATCCTTATACACACGGAAACTTAATTGGTGTAATGGTTAATCTCTACGAATAATTCATTGTGGCCAGGTAGTCAGACAGATCCATAACTGACCCTTTATACAAATCTTAGAGGAGTCCCAAGACCCGAACTCCAACCTCTACGAGTTATGTTTAAGTACAGGTTCTAATGTCCATCTTACAACTTTGGGCTCCTAAGTAATAATGATAATAGGTAATATTTATTTAGCACAAATTATGTTTGCACTGATCTGAACTTGTTATGTGCAAACTCTAACAGAGGTGCAATGTGGCTAAGAGCTCATTTTGCCTAAACTGGCAAATGGAGAGCCATCGAAACCTGATTTGTTGAAAGACTACTGAACAAGCTGGGGTAGGAGTCTGAATAAAGGCTGGGTCCTCTGGCTCTTGACTGATTGTGAAATCTTTACCTTGCCTTTGTAACACTGCAACAAGGACAAATACGACAAGGAGTGGAATTTGTAAATGGGTATGTGTGACCTTTTGTGCAAACATGCAGTAGATGATGAGGAAAAAAAAACCAAAAAAAACCCATCAGTTTTCTACCGGTAAAAATAATTAGCAGGGCTTCCCTGGTGGCGCACTGGTTGAGAGTCCGCCTGCCGATGCAGGGGACACAGGTTCGAGCCCCAGTCCAGGAAGATCCCACATGCCGCGGAGTGGCTGGGCCCGTGAGCCATGGCCGCTGATCCTGCGCGTCCAGAGCCTGTGCTCCACAACGGGAGAGGCCACAGCAGTGAGAGGCCCGCGTACCGCAAAAAAAAAAAAAAAATTGGCAGTTTCTTACAAAACTAAATATAGTCTCACCATACAATCCAGCAGTCACACTCTTTGGTATTTACTCAGATGAGCTGAAAACTTACAGCCACACCAAAACCTGCACACAAATGTTTATAGTAGTTGTATTCATAATTGCAGAAAAAATTGGAAGCAACCAAGATGTCCTTCAGCACGTGAGTGGATCAATAAAGGGTCATACATCATAGAATGGCATATTATTCACCAATACAAGGAAATGAGCTATAAAACCACTAAACGTGGAGGAAACTTAAAGGCATATTATTACGTGAAAGAAGTCATCTGGAAAAGACAAAACTATGGAAGCAGTAAAGTGATCAGTGGTTGTCGGCGGGGGGAGGGGGGATGATTAGGCAGAGCACAGAGGATTTTAGGCAATGAATCTATTCTGTATGGTATTATAAGTGTAGATACATGTCACTATACATTTGTCAAATCCATAGACCGTACAACACCAAGAGTGAATAAATGAAACTGAGGACTCTGGGTGATAATGAGGTGTTAGTGCAGGTTCTTCGACTGTAACAAACGTTCCTTTCTGGTGTGGATGCTGGTGGAGGAGCCTGGGAACGAGTATGTTGGAATCCTCTGTATTTTCCACTTAACTTTGTTGCTAAGTACTCTGCAAAAATTAAGTCTATTAATTAAAAGAAAAGTAACGTGTAAGCCTGGGAGTGTGGTGAGGAAAACAACAGTAGAACTGAGCATCAGAGAAAGAATACGAGCGGATGTCCTAGGCATTGGGCTGGCCCTAGAGGCCAGGAGAGTGTATGGATGCACATCAAATTAACTGAGCACCTCTTACACGCCTGTCATATTTACATCCCCAGTATCTTCACAAAATTCTCGCACTGTAATTCTGGCTCAGAGAAAATCAATGATTTTCTGGCTGAAGCTCCCACGACTAGACAGTAGCAAAGCGCAGGTTTGAATGCCATTTCTGCTGACTCTAAGTCCAGTTCTCCCCTCTAAGTAACTCCTGGACAGCTCAAAGCAGTGACTACGGAAAAGTTTGCTTTACGAAAGACATCACGCTTCAGATTCAACTTTGCACATACGCATACAGAGTGGGTCCATGGATGGACTGAGTTTGTGGCTGGAGGGACAACACAAAACCACATCAACAACATCACATTTATTTACCTCACCATTAAAAGAAAAATAAGAGGCTGCAGGGGAGGTGACAGGGAAGGAGAACTGAATAGAGAATTGTTATTACTATCCAGAGTAATAGCCTTTCCGGAATTTCCCATACCAAGGACAAAACTTCATAATGGACAGAGTCACCTTCCCCTGGGGGTCACCCTCTCTGCCATGATGAGGAAGGAAAGCTTCTGCAGCTCTGGAGAGGGGCCAGGGAAGGGGGCCTCACAGTCTGGTGACAATGCAGACCTCCCCAAGTCTCCTTTCTTCTCTACAGTGCATGCCAGGGACACGGCCCATCTTCCTCACCTCTTCATGCCCACACTCATCTTATTGTTCCATCTCCAAGCCTGGCTGGAAAGGAAGATAAAGCCTCCCCACCTTCCTATTTCCTTGCTGCTCCAAGAAAACAAAGTCTCCATTCCATATTGCTTCAGGAAACAGAAGACACACACACACACACACACACACACACACAATTTCAGTACCTTACAGGGCTCTTGTCTTAATGTTACTATTCTAACATCGAACTCCTTTCGCAGCTGGTAATTATAGGTCCCTTTTAGAGTCCCCACCCAACAACCCACTTTTAATATCCTAAGGATGCTCACCTGAAATCTCCCTTATTCTGATGAAGATCTTTCCAAAGGTCATGCAGAGCCCTATTCCCAGGCCACTTTGCCATAATCGATCCAGCGCTGGGTGGCAAAATTGATGGCTTCCGCGCAGTTGAAGCCAGAGTGGTAGCCATAGGGAAACGTCACCATGAACTCTCCAGCCTCCTGAGTGACCCGACCGAAGGGGATGCCGTTGTCCTTGAGGACCGTGGGGAGAAGAGAGCCACCCTGTGTCGCAGGAAGGCCTCACAGCCCCGCGAGCTGCCCGGGAAAAGCTCCCTGGCCAGGCGTTCCAGGCGCCGGCCGTGCTCCGGGGGCACCGCGTACCAAGACTTGGGCTCCCCGAAGTGCAGGTAGTCGATGCTGTAACGGTCCATGTCCTCCGTGTGCCAGGCGAAGGCGGTCTTCCACATGCCGAAGTACAGGTAGGGGATGTTGACGCCTTCGATGACCACTCTGCACTCCTGTTCCAGCAGGTCCTGAATGGTTCCCAGGTGTCCAAGGTTCCACTGCTTCGTGTTTTCATCGAATAAGGAGCCACTGACGTCCACACCGTATACTGGTAAATCATAGGGGCGTGTTTTCCAATATTTTCGCTCCAGATCCTCAAAATCAGAGTAGAATGGAGTCTGGTGTCATTCACTGTTTGTTAAGCGGCGATACTCGCTCACAGTCATGGCTTTCTTCCTTTTGTGGTGCTGAGTAAACACACCTGCCTGCCCAGTGGTCACCTGCTGCAGGGGAGCGGCTATTAAGATGTCATCGGTATCATCGTACATCTGTCTGGCTTTCCATCCTTTCGGTGGAATTACCTTGGCTAGGCCAGCTCGGTGTGCACCTTGCCACTCCATGGCAACAATATATTTGCTGAAATCTTCAAATTCTTCCATGGTTGGGTGGACGATCGTCATCTTACAACTTGGGTTCTGGCTCCCAAAGTGCTTAGACTGCATGGCGGCAACAGAATAAGCAACGGACTGCCAGCTTCTTAGGTATGCTTTGGATACCTGAGAAGGCTGGGGAGTAACCTCTTCCCTATACTTCCTTTATTTTTAAAGAAGTTTTGATAGAGCTGAGAGGCAGGAACTCAGACTTGAACTTTTAAACAAACGAGGTGGTATCTTCTCCAGGCTTGTCAATCCACCAGGAGGACTCCACTCTTGTCAGCATTTTGGAGCCAAAGGAAATCCAGTATTTCCCAGAGGAGACGGCTCTCTAAGCCAAGTCCTGCCTCAGCCTGCAGCTCTGTGAGTTTCCTCTGTTGGGGGTATAAGTGCCTGAGACCTCTCCAGATTCCCAGGCTTGAGTGCATGGGTGGCTTCTCACCTCACTGTAGCAGGAAGTCTCTTCATGGAAATTTCCAAACCAAGCCTAAAGAAAGTACAAAATATTGAAAATAAGTGGATGACAAAACAAACTGATTTAACATCAAGTAAAAGAAAACTGTATATCAATCTTAATTTCAAAGTTTGAATTTAAGGGCAAAAAGTACACTCTTTTGGTAGGCATGTAAACTGGTGCAGCTATGGTGCATACTATGGAAAACAGTATGGAGGTTCCTCAAAAAATGTAAATAGAACCACTATATGATGCTGCAGTCTCACTTCTGGGTATATAGCTAAAGGAAATAAAAACAGAATATCAAGGAGCTATCTGCCCTCCCACATTCACAATGGATAAGATATGGAAACAACCAACATGTCCAGCGATGGCTGAATGGATATAGAAGATGTGGTACACAGATACAATAGAATACTACTCAGCCATAAAAAGAATGAAATTTTGTCATTTGCAACAATATGGATGGTCTTGGAGGGTATTATGTCCAGTAAAGTAAGACAGAGAAAGACAAATATGGCATGGTATCACTTATATGTGGAATGTTAAAAAAAAAAAAAAAAAAAAAAGAGTAAAACTTACAGAACCAGAGTAGAAAAGTGGTTGCGGGGGAGGGCAGGGAAGGGAGGGTAAAAGGGTACACAGTGAATAAAGTCTCAGGAGCTAATGTTAACCATGGTGATTATAGTTGATAACAATGTGATGAATAGTTGAAATTTTCCAGAAGAGTAGGATTTAAATGTTCTTACCAAAAAAGGTAAATATATGAAGGAAATGTGTTAATTAACTAGATGGGGGGAATCCTTTCACAATGTATAGCAAATCACCACAAAGTTGACTGAATATTTTACAATTTTAAAAGTCAATTATACAGCAATAAAGCTGAAATTTAAAAATAAAGAATTAGGACAAATCATAAGACAGAAAAAGAGGAATTAAAACTTACTGAACAGTAAGGACATTAAGCAAGCTTGAAAAGGAGTTAAGCACTCAACTCAAGAAATTGGATGGCTTAACCCAAAAGATAAATTAGGGAAAGGAAAACAATGAAATAAGCTGAAACAATTACAAAAGAAAACATAACACCCAATAGAAATGATGACTGAAACCAAAATGCAATTTGTAGACCATGAAAAGTGTAAAACCATAGCAGAAGAGAAAAGTACAAGCATATCATGTTATAATAAAACAGGGGACGCAGATAAAAATCTACCATTATAGAAAGAGTGCCTATGTAAACAAAAGCAGGAAAAAAGTACAGAACACAAATAGACACATCCTTAACAAGCATTATCCTTAATGTGTAAATACCTGAAAAATTCTAATTAAGTTCTAATCATTAATTTGCATTGATAGACAAATTATTAGAAATATAGGGTTCACTCAGAATGGGAGAAAATATTTGCAAATGAAGCAACTGACAAAGGATTAATCTCCAAAATTTACAAGCAGCTCATGCAGCTCAACATTATAAAAACAAACAACCCACTCCAAAAATGGGCAGAAGACCTAAATAGACATTTCTCCAAAGAAGATATACAGATTGCCAGCAGACACATGAAAGAATGCTCAACATCGTTTATCATTAGAGAAATGCAAATCAAAGCTACACTGATATCATCTCACACCGCTCAGAACGGCCATCATCAAAAAATCTACAAACAATAAATGCTGGAGAGGGTGTGGAGAAAACGGAACCCTCTTGCACTGTTGGTGAGAATGTAAATTGATACAGCCACTATGGAGAACAGTAAGGAGGTTCCTTAAAAAACTACAAATAGAACTACCATACAACCCAGCAATCCCACTACGGCGCATATACCCTGAGAAAACCATAATTCAAAAAGAGTCATGTACCAAAATGTTCATTGCAGCTCTATTTACAATAGCCAGGACATGGAAGCAACCAAAGTGTCCATCAACAGGATGAATGGATAAAGCAGATGTGGCACATATATACAATGGAATATTACTCAGCCATAGAAAGGAACGAAACTGAGTTATTTGTAGTGAGGTGCATGGACCTAAAGCCTGTCATATAGAGTGAAGTAAGTCAGAAAGAGAAATACAAATACTGTATGCTAACACATATATATGGAATCTAAAAGAAAAAAAAAATTGTCATGAAGAACAAGATGGGAATAAAGATGGGAATAAAGATGCAGACCTACTAGTGAATAGACTTGAGGATATGGGAGGGGGAAGGGTAACCTGGGACAAAGTGAGAGAGTGGCGTGGACATACATACGCTACCAAACGTAAAATAGATAGCTAGTGGGCAGCAGCCACATAGCACAGGGAGATCAGCTCAGTGCTTTGTGACCACCTAGAAGGGCAGGAGAGGGAGGGTGGGAGGGAGGCAGTTGCAAGAGGGAATAGATATGGGCACATATGTATAACTGATTCACTTTGTTATAAAGCAGAAACTAACACACCATTCTAAAGCAATTATACTCCAAGAAAGATGTTAAAAAAAAAAGAAATATAGGGTTCAATCAAGTTTCTGGACACTGATTAGCAAACAAAATCTATAGATCCCATACACCAGTTAACAATCAATTATAAAGTGAAAGAGTAAAAAGGTTTTAATCCCTTTAATAACAGAAATACATGGCCCCAATGAAGAAATCTAAAAATGATATGCATGCAATGCTTGTACTTTAAATGCATAAATAAATGTGAATTTTACCAGGGAAAAAAAGTTGCTTTCTGGCATAAAATGTCATCCTTTTCATCTTTATGCTTTAAAGGAAAAAAAAAAAGGCCAAAAAAGTGATTGCCTTCTGCCAGTCTAAAATCTTAATTCCAAATGATGATACACAGGACCCAGAAAATGGTTTCCTTGAAGGATTCAGCCTCTGAATGAAACAGGCTGTGCTCAAAGTCTGGCTATATATGTCCCACACCAATTTCAATTCAATCAGTACCACCCCAAATCTAATACCCTCATATCCAATCAAAATCTCTAATTTGATCCCACATATTTTTCAAGTCCCTTCCAACTGACACACTCCTTACCCAGTTCTAGAAACCCTCTCATTCCCATTAGATCGCAGTGCACTAAATGAGGTGCTTTTTCCTGAAAATCTTTGTGATTTTTACCAAGAAAATATTAAGAAAAAAATTAACTTCACAAGTTGGAAAATAGTTTAAAAATAAAAACTCAAGGAAAGGATATCCCAATGTATAGTACCCTCTCTCTCGCTCTCTTTCTATATATGCATAAATAGTGTCATTTTTTAAAAAATTCTGGTAGGAAAATAACTCTTTTGCTCATAAGCACAAATTACAGAAATAAAGTGACCTACCTTCTACCAACAAAATCCTGATTTCAGTTGGAGATATTCAAGGACCCAGAGAGAGAGAGACAGTGTTCTCTGGGCAGCTGGCCTCCAAATGCAGACCCATGTCCTGACGGCTCTGGCTTTCTACCTGGGCAAAGGTATAATTTGATCAGCACCAGTCAACGGTAATTACTCTCATTGGTCAGCCCACTCTGTCTGCGCCCCTTTGATTTTTTAAACCAGTCTTACAGCGAACTAAGAGGTTGAAAATAAAAGAAGTGGGAAAGTCAAACCAAGCAATTATTAAACAAAAGAAACTTGGTCTAGCAGCAATTAATATCGAATGTATTTATAAGGTAAAAGAAGGGCAGCTTATAGTTATGAAAAAGAAAAACTCATGGGAAAGATTACAATGATGCACTTTACGCACCTAGACACATAGCACTGAGACACAGAACACAAAGACTGAGAATTATAAGGTAAAACTGACATATTTGCAATCATGGTGTGAGGTTTTTTTTCAAACACCGTTCTTCCAGAAACTGATACATGAGGAGAGAAGAAAATTAATAATGTTATAAAAGTATAAACAATAAAGTTAACAACTTTGATTATATTTCCTGCAGCAACCACATAGCAAAATGGTTTTCAACACATATAAAACATTTACAAAAATTTACCGCTGTTAAGACCACATAATAAATCTCAAAATTCCACAGAATCTACGTATCGAGTACCCTCTTGATCAATCTTTTATTTCAATCATGAAATAAAATTGAAAGTCAATAATGAAAAAAGGGAACACCACCATATTTATTTAAAAATGAATATCCACATAACATCTACAACAATATCCATATAATAGCTAAAAATCTATTGATTTTTCTGTTGTTTGCAAGTAGTTAGTAAAAACTAAACCAAAATACCTCAGAATTATTTGAAAGAAAAAATGATAAAACAATTCAAAAAACAAAAGGGAAAACAACCATATACAAAAATATAAATGATTAATAAAATAGCAGTCTGTTACTTAGAAAGTAAAATAAAGGAAGAACCGGTTAATAAATTATATATTACTCCCTGCTACAGGAAGAGAGTGCTCCCTGCGTGGGAGAAGCTGGTGCAGAGTGGCAAGTGGTGATGGGACTCGGGGAGGGGTAGTCATTTTATAGAGGAGGACCCTGCCAAACACCATTTTAACCAGGTCAACATCAAGAGTCATAAACTGGGAATTCCCTGGCTGTCCAGTGGTTAGCACTCCACGCTTTCACTACGTAGGGCCCAGGTTCGATCCCTGGCCAGGGAACTAAGATCCCACAAACTGCGAGGCGTGGCCAAAAAAGAAAAAAAAAAAAGCCATAAATTACTTTGATAGTATATGTCCTTGATATGATGTGATTAAAATGTGACAAAATTCCCTCCGTAATCTTCCTCCAAAAAAACAGAGAAACCCAAGATAATCATAAGGAAAGCATCAGATTCCAATAGAGGGGCATCCTACAATATACCTGACCAGTATTCCCCCAGACTGTCAGGTTTCTATACAAACTTTTGGTCAAAAACAAGGAAAGTCTGAGAATCTGTTACAGCCAAGAGAAACCAAAGGAGACATGAAATCTAAATGTAATTTGATATTTTAGATGAGATCTTGGAACAGAAAAAGGACGTTGGGTAAAAGGTGAGGAAATCTGAACCCATGATAGCCTTTAGTAGACAATAACATATTGACATTGGTTCATTAATTGTCATCAATATACCATGGGAATTACGATGTTACTAACAGGGGGACATGGGAGTGGGGTCGGGTCAATACTCCCTGATCCACATGCTCAATGCTTTGTAAATCTAAAACTGCCCAAAAGTTTAGGTATTACTAAATATTGTAAATAATAAACAAACAGGAGAAGGCATAAACAATATTAGAATGAAAATAATTTGATAAACAATAAACAATATTAGAATGAAAATAATTTGAAACAATCTGAGTTTTGGAAACAGTCTACCATACAGCACATTATAAACCAAATGATTCTATGAACCACTATGTGACATAATCTTTTAGAGCACTTTTAAAAATATTTTAGATTATGAAATATAAAGTGTTCACAGAAATCTATAAAGCATATATGTACACTTCAACAAATAACTATAGAGTGAGCAGAAGTGGAACCACTACCCAGGTCAAGAAATGCAACATTGCCAGGCACCTGGCTGCCTGACTTGTGCTCTTCTGCCCAGATTACAGCCCCTTCTGCCTCCTGGACTGACCTTATCCTAACTATTCACATAGTAATTTTGGGAAACATTATAAAATTAAAACTCTGTCCATTTTTGAAAACTTTATATAACCTTGAGGAAACACAATTGTATTTATGTCCTTTAGTGTATTTTTGGTGTAGTTTTTCATCACTTACGCCTTTGCATGCAGCTGGACTTTTCTGTTTCAGTGCTGTAAGATATTCAACCATATAATCGTGTTGGGCCGGGGCCTGTGAGAACGGGGTCTATCGCGCTTCTGGGTCGTGCTCCCTCCTTCCGGAGCCTGATGGACAAGCCTGGGGGCGGCAGAGGTTGTGCCCCCGGCTCTGGCCGCGAACGCTACTGTGGGCCGTGTTCTTACCCATACCGCAGACCCCCCGCCCACCCCCCGCCCAGTCGTGGACTTGGCGGCTCGTGGAGCGCCTCCGTGGGCCCAAAGGGGAGAGTCGATGGGTGGGGGTGACGCACCGTCGGTGAGAAGGCCTTCTCTAGCTGTCCGAAAGGGAGCCTTGGGGTACCGGATCCCCAGCCGCTGCCCCTCTCAAGCGTGCAGTGGTCACGGTGGCGACTGCCAGAGCACGTGGGCAGAGCCCCTCGCTTTCGCGGGAGAGCTTGCGCCAGCCCTGCGCTGGGGCCGAGCGCCGCTCTTTTCCTACCGCGGGACGCCCCTCCCCGCTCTGAGTTGGGGGAGGGTCCCGCCAGGCCTGCGTCCGGCGCGGGGCCGCGCGTATGCATGTGCGTGCGCGTGCGGTGACCCCGGTGGCGAGCCCAAGGGGGCGGGGACGCCCGGATGTCCCGCCTCCCCAGTCCCGCAGCCGCGAGGAGCCCGTCGCGCGTACCATCTCTGCTAGTCGCCGACGGTGGCGGTGTGTGGGCGCGGTGCGGGTCGCCTCGCTCGGGAGCGTTTCCCTGGGGCGGAGCCCCGGGGGTCGGACTTAGATGAAGGCGGATCTGGCGAGGACGGAGAGGTTGAGTTTGGATGGACGGGTCCCTCCGTGCCACGCGGGGGCACCGTCGCACGCGGGCCCTGGCGGCGGTGCCGGGTCGTGGGAGGCCCCAGGGTGGCTGAGGCCGCCCGGCGTCTCAGGCGTCGTGGGACCGCCCTCGTGTGTGTGGCGGTGGGACCCCGCGCTTGTTTTCCTGGTGGCCCGGTCGTGTCTCGGCCCTTCCTCTCCCTGGGCAGCGCCCCGCGCCCCTGCCCCGCGGCCCTCGCCGTGTGTGCGTGCCGCCACCTCTCCGTCGCCGCCGGCCCTCACCCGCCCCCACCCCTCCGCTCCCCCTTCCCTGTCTGGGACCGAGCCGGCCTCACCCACGTGAGGGTGTCGTCCTCCCGGCCGCCTCGGCTGGCGGCGTCCCCGGGTGGAGTGCTCACGGTTCCCGAGGCGGGGGAGTCGGGCCCGGCGGACGTGTGAGTGGGGCCTGTGGGGCGGCCGGTGTGCGCGCGGGAGAGTGTTGTCGCGGGCCGGCCGCGGCTCGTGGGTGTTTGGCGGTGGTGGTCCTGAGTCCCGCGAGGGGGGGGCCCGAGGAGGCCAGTTTGCGTCCTGTGTGCCGCGGGACGGCCCCTGCGCTGGAGGCCTCTGGCGGTGAGACCCCGTGTGGAGCCCTGGCGGCCGAATCGCGTCCTGGCCCTTAGGATGGCCCCCGGGCCCCCTCGCGTCAGCGCAAAAAAAAAAGCTAATATATGATGACTATCTAATGCCAGACACTGTTCAATGCACTCTGCATAGAAGAATTTATTTATGCCTTATCTTCATAGTGACCCTATAAGGGAAATCCTGTGAATCCTGTTTCTCATATGAGGAAACCGCATCAAGGAGATATTAAGAAACTTGCTCAAGGTGACAGATCTAGTAAGTAGGGAAGTATTCAAGCAAGAATCTCCAAGATGATTCCTTAAAAGAAGAACAAAGAGGGGTGATTTCTCCTCCACCGAACTGTGATATTTGAGCCGCAATGGACAAATATATCTACGTACAGAATAGAGAGGCCAGACACAGACACATGGATATGTGAGAGTCTGCCTATGATGGAGGTAGTGTACCAAAGCAATGGGCAAGGATGGGCTATTCAATATGTGGTAGTGGCATTGGCACTATTGTGGGGGGTAGAATTGGAGCTTGACCGCATACCACTTACATAAATAAATTTGAGGTGCATTAAAGACGGATACAACATAGAATTTTAAGAGAAAATATTGAAGAATGTCTTTATGAACTCAGGGTGGAACAATGTCTTAGAGCACCAAAAGCACCATGATGGGAATGCCGGATATATTTAAATGATTCCAAACTAATGACTGTAATGGTTACTGGGCTAAGAGATGCCCAGATAGCTAGTAAAGCATTACTTCTGTGTGTTCTGCATGGCTGTTCTGGGAAGAGATTAGCACTTGCATCAGTAGACTGAGTAATGATCGCCTTCATCACTGCAGCTGGGATCACCCAAACCACTGAGAGCCCAAATGCAACAAAAGAGCAGAGGAAGGGTGAATTTACTCTCTGCTTGAGCAGACGCATCCGTCTTCTCTTGCTTTGGGACATCTGACATGGGCACTCCTGGTTCCCAGGCTTTCGAACCCAGACCCAACCATATTCCCAGTTCTCCATCTTGCAGACGGCCCATCTGACAGATCGTGGGATTCCTCAGCCTCCATAACCAAATGAATGAGTTCCCCTACTAAGAGCTATACATATATCTCCTATGGGTTCTATTACTCTGAAGAACCCTGACTAATACAATGACATCAAAAATTAAAAGAAATTACAGTCTAGGAGAAGTTTGTCATCATACATGAAACAGGCAATGAATTAGTATTCTGAATATCACATAATTTCTACATAACAAGAACAAAAAATAGTCAAACCAAAAAAAGTAGGCAGAGCTTTAGAATAGTTAACTCAGAAAAGAGGAAATCCAAATGGCCAGTAAATACAAGAAGATGTGCAGGATCCCTAGCAATCAGAGAAGCCATTCTCTGCCCATTTTGATTAGGTCTGACAATATAAAAAAGTGGGTCAAGATATGGAGAAACCAGAGCTCTCCCACACTGCCAATAGAGGTGGAAATTGGAGGGCAAGCTGGCTTTTCCTAAAAAGTTAAAAGTGAACCTAAATATAACCCAGAAATCCTATATACAAAGCTGTTCTCTAAAGCATTGTTTGAAATAACAAAGATTTGGAAATGACCCTATTGTCCATCGTCAGCAGAGTGAATAAAATAAATTACACAGATCTAGTTGACTTTGTTGAACTGACTAGGAACTATAGATAGGAAAGTATTTAGATCTTGTTAACTCAGGCACTGCCCACTCATTATTACATTCATCCCTCCAAAATCCCTGCACTTAAATTCTCCCAACTCCATGGTTCCCAAACTTCCAGATGCACAAGTGGACTCACGGGATAGCTTAAATTTTCAGGGGAAATACAGCAGTGCTTAATGTTTGTTGGAAATTGGACAAAGTAGTAGTTTAAAGTAGTTCACAGTTTCAATATTAGATCATGCTACATTCCTGTAGAAGTCATCAAACTTTGCAAAACTGGGTTTTCCACAGGTTTTGTGATAAAAAAGCAAGTACTGTTTGAAAATCAGTGTGGATTGATCTTCCCAAAAATCCAGAAGTCGTGCAGTGTCCACCAGGAGCACACGTACATTCCATTAGTAAGAAATTGTGATTATTTAAGGATGAAATAAAAATTATTTTTCTTTCAATTTATGTATATTCTTTTTTCAAATAGCTTCTAAGTTGTTAGGACATAATTATGAAGTTGATTTGGACCTAACTACTTAAAAAACAGGACTGTTGGACATTTCTTTTGGATTAGAGGCACTGCAAAAAAATATTACCAAGACCCAGGGGACCAGAAACAAGAGAGTTTTAGAACCTCTTTGTAGAGGTAAAAAAATGGGCTCAGAGACGTTAACTAACCTGTCCAAGGTGATAAAACTGGGATTTGAATCAATATGTATCTGATTCCAAAGTCTGTGTTCTTTCTCCCACCCTATATTGCCTCCTGCCTGTCAGACAACAAACCATCTCCATCAGTACAAACAGAGGGTCAAACTTGGTCACTGCCGCATCAAGGGATTCGGAAATGTAGTCAAGTCTTCTGTGGGGGCTACAGTAACCCTTCCAGCATGATATTACCCACCCCAAATATCTATAATCCTCCAGTAACCTCCATTCTGCCTCCCCAACTCATGTTCTCTGTCTGGCTCATAACATACACCAAACTCAGGTCCCTAAGGACAAAGACCACCCCTTATACAAAATAACTTGGCTTATAATATATAGAGACATAATGTCAATTCAGGCCAGTCTGTGATGAAGGCTAGACACGGGATGTGGGAAATTCAGTAATGAAGAGGGCCCCATGAAAGGAGAACTGGTAGGGTTTCCTAATAACCAAGGGGAATCTTTCTGACTGTACACTTTGGGAAATTTTCAGACTTAGAATGACTGGAATAAGACGTGATGTTAGAATTACTTCTAAAGGATGTAGTGAACATTACAGAAGTCTTTCCTTCACCATAAATGAATGCAGCTTCTTCAAAACAAAAAAGTAGGCAAAAAATCCTGATAGCAAAATTATTGAATTTATTACCTAATGTCACACACAAAGAACAGCGGCTACATGTCTAATTTAATCATGATTTACATCAAGAGAAAAAAAGGCCAAAAATAATCAAATGCAAATGATAAAAAAAACCACCAGCTATTATACTGAAGGGAAGATGGGGACTTTTCACATGCATTACTATATCCCTCAAGGCCTTCTCCTCTGTAGGTGCTTAACGATTATGAGTGGGTTTGAATTGAACCAAATTATTGGACACCAAACTAAATACCGCAGTGAATTTGAAAATACTACCATGAGCTAAAACAAAACTCTCTAACCAAGACTTTTCTGTTTTTCTAAACCAACCACCATTAACAGATGAATTTTATGGTATGTAAATTAAACCCCAATAAAGCTGTTTTTTAAAAAAACGCTATTAATATCTTCGAGGCTCTCTTAAAAATTGCACAGATGATAGTTTAAAATTCTCTCTTTATCTTGTAAAAATTTACTTATTTTCCATTCACATTTCTTTTCATAGTTTTTAATTTCTCCAAGATACATAAGTAACACATGTATTCATAAGCATGCTTACAAAAAATTCAATAACGCAGGAGAATTGAGAAGGCAGTTTGACTAAATAATTAGAAGCATACGTTTCGGTGACAGACTGGATTTAAAACTTGGCTCTACCACTTACTAACATGTTACTTAAAACTTTTGTGCCTCACTTTGCTCATCTATAAAATGGAGATGATGATAATGATAATAATTTCATGAGTGCTTACCACGTGTCAAGGGCTTATCTAATAAGCTTTAAAAATATATATATATACATATATATATATATATATATATATATATATATATATATATATATATATATACTTATTTGGCTGCACCAGGTCTTAGCTGCGGCATGCGGGATCTAGTTCCCCAACCAGGGATGGAACGCAGCTCCCTGCATTGGGAGCGCAGAGTCTTAACCACTGGACCACCGGGGAAGACCCTGTTCTAATGAGCTAACGTGTATACCTCAATTAACCCTCATGGCAACCCCATTACTTAAGTACCACTTTTATTTACATTTTGCAGATGAAAAAACTGAGGCACAGAGCATTTAAGTAACTTGTTTAAAGCTCACAGTCACACAGCTAGTCTGTTTGTAAGGTGAGATATGAACTCTGAAATGTCTGTAGACTAGAAGAGCCTACACTCTTAACGACTGGTATCTTCCTCCTGGGGTAGTAATGAGTACATGAAATGAAACAGGTAAAGCTTTAGGAGAGGGTCTGCCACATGCAATAAATGTTAGCTTTTATTACCTGTTATAAAGTAAAAAGTGAAAATCTCCCTTTATCTGTATTCCACTGCCCTCCCCTCCTCAAAAGAAATCACTATTACACATATATTTTATATTTAAATATATATTTATTTATGTAAATGGAATAATACTAAACATTTTGTTTAGCTGTTTGCTTTTAACTTACCTATATGTCTCTGGATACTTGAAACATTTACATGAGAGTGCACAAGGATCATTTAATTTAGGATAAAGATGATGGTTTAATTCAGTGGAGAAGATGAATGTGAGAAATGACAAGATAAGAAAAAGGGCTTTAAGTTTCCAGGGCAACAAATTGTGGAGGAACTAATAAAAGATCTCGTGAGTAAAGTTTCTTAAATAGATTCTTCTAGTGCCATCTCCGACCTCATAGGTGTCTAGAGTTGACCTGGGTGATTAACTTCTGTCCTTCCTGGTAGACAGGGGAGGGGGGATAACTTTATAAATTTATGCCCTTCTTTTAGGCAAATAGGGAAAGGGCAGAGAGCTTTTCTTAACTCTGTTTTTTCTCACTTGCCTTCAGCTCAAAACAAGCCTTATGCCAAAGTGGCATATTTTGGGGTGGCGTATTCTGCTCCCCTTTCACTGTTGATGACAGGGAAAAAAATTCATGCCTAGCTCACTTGTAGACTGCTGCTGTACTCTAGCTTCCCAGGGGGTGACTCTGAAAGACAGGAATGAGCGATGATCATTCCAGTAAGCAGAACATTGAGCAGTACATTTGGTATTGATGCTGATGATGATAAGCAGTCATCAGCTCAGCCTGGAGGGGGAAGTGCTCGTAAGTAAGAATATACATAAATTTCTGGGAAATCACAAGTCACTTGACTGGTTCATCAAGGGTCTGGAACAAACAAGATAGAAATATTATAAGACCAAGGACAAGGAGGTCTGGGAAAGTAACACCTGAATGAACTTACACAAGTAAGCACAAAATGTGTGGATCTTTGTGTCTTATTCACATCAATGCCTGAAGGAGAACATCTACCTAGGAGGAAGCACTGAACACCTGTGTGGATGTAATCATGCATATAATGGAGGTCAGCCTGCCTCTCTCCTCAGTTACCCCATGAACATAATGGGCCTATGAACAACATGGCATAGTAATGGAAATGGAAGCTATTCATGAGCCCAACTACAGTTCACCTAGCTGCTGCCACTGCTACTACAGATTTGACTTGTCAGTATTAAGGACTGAATCTGAGCCCTCAATATGGTACCATTCCTCAAGGGGGCCAACCGGTTACGTGAGACAATATATCTGATTAAATCAGATATTGCAGGCATGAGTTTGCCTTCATTACCCTCAGTGCATCAGCCAGCAACACCAGGCTGTGCTAAATATTCCTCCTCCATATTCCTCAGTATCTCAGCAAAACCTTATCACTAACCAAACTGCATTCTAATTTTCTGTGTATATTTCAACCAAGCTGCCAATTTCTTGATGGCAGACTCTAGGTGTTATTTTTCATGAGTTTCCTAGCCCTATTACAGGGCCAGACCATACACCACATGCTTTATAAATATTTGGTAAGTAAATGAATAAGTTAAAAAAACTCGTGCAAACACCGAAATGAGGGATACTAAGAGCTATAACTGGGGCAGTGGCAGTGGGTTTAGAGAATCCTCTGTCCTTTGTCCATCAGTCCATGCATGCCCCTGTCACAGTCACCACAGCAAGATTAGATAGCCTAAATGTAAAATAGATAGTGGGAAGCAGCTGCATAGCACAGAGAGATCAGCTTGGTGCTTTGTGACCACCTAGAGGGGTGGGATAGGGAGGGTGGGAGGGAGATGCAAGAGACAGGGGATAAGAGGATATATGTATACATATAGCTGATTCACTTTGTTATACAGCAGAAACAAACACAACATTGTAAAGCAATTATACTCCAATAAATATGTTAAAAAAAAAAAAAAAAAGACTAGGTAACCTTTCAAAACCATACTAGGATCAGGGTAGAAGGAGAATCAGACCAGACAGTAATTTGGTTGGTGAAACTATTTTATTATTTATTCATTATTAATCACCATGATTATCAAAACGACACAAAAGCCTACTATTAAAAATCTGTCATGGGTCTGATACTATACACAGAAATCCTAAAGATGCCACCAGAAAACTACTAGAGCTAATCAATGAATTTGGTAAAGTAGCAGGATGCAAAATTAATACACAGAAATCTCTTGCATTCCTATACACTAATAATGAAAAATCAGAAAGACAAATTAAGGAAACACTCCCATTTACCACTGCAGAAAAAAGAATAAAATACCTAGGAATAAACCTACCTAAGGAGGCAAAAGACCTGTATGCAGAAAACGATGACACTGATGAAAGAAATCAAAAATGATACGAACAGATGGAAAGATATATCATGTTCTTGGACAGGAAGAATCAACACTGTGAAAATGACTATACTACCCAAAGCAATCTACAGATTCAATGCAATCCCTATCAATTTACCAATGTCATTTTTCACAGAACTAGAACAAAAAATTTCACAATTTGTATGGAAACACAAAAGACCCCAAATAGCTAAAGCAATCTTGAGAAAGAAAAACGGAGCTGGAGGAATCAGGCTCCTTGACTTCAGAATAAACTACAAAGCTACAGTAATCAAGACAGAATGGTACTGGCACAAAAACAGAAATAAGATCCATGGAACAGGATAGAAAGCCCAGAGATAAACCCATGCACATATGGTCACCTTATCTTTGACAAAGGAGGCAAGAATATACAATGGAAAAAGACAGCCTCTTCAATAAGTGTTGCTGGGAAAACTGGACAGCTACATGTACAAGAATGAAATTAGAACACTCCCTAACACCATACACAAAAATAAACTCAAAATGGATTAAAGACCTAAATGTAAGGCCAGACACTATAAAACTCTTAGAGGAAAATATAGGCAGAACACTCTATGACAAATCACAGCAAGTTCCTTTTTGACCCACCTCCTAGAGTAATGGAAATAAAATCAAAAATAAACAAATGGGACCCAATGAAACTTAAAAGCTTTTGCACAGCAAAAGAAACCATAAACAAGACAAAAAGACAACCCTCAGAATGGGAGGAAATATTTGCAAATGAAGCAACTGACAAAGGATTAATCTCCAAAATATACAATCAGCTCATGTAGCTCAATATCAAAAAAAACAAACAACCCAATCCAAAAATCGGCAGAAGACCTAAACAGACATTTCTCCAAAGAAGATATACAGATTGCCAACAAACACATGAAAAGATGCTCAACATCACTAATCATTAGAGAAATGCAAATCAAAACCACAATGAGGTATCACCTCACACCGGTCATAATGGCCATCATCAAAAAATCTACAAACAATAAATGCTGGAGAGGGTGTGGAGAATAGGGAACCCTCTTGCACTGTTGATGGGAATGTAAATTGATACAGCCACTATGGAGAACAGTATGGAGGGTCCTTAAAAAACTAAAAATAAAACTACCATATGACCCAGCTATCCTATTACTGGGCATATACCCTGAGAAAACCATAATTCAAAAAGTTACACATACCACAATGTTCATTGCAGCATTATTTACAATAGCCAAGATATGGAAGCAACCTAAGTGTGCATCAACAGATGAATGGATAAAGAAGATGTGGCACATATATACAGTGGAATATTAGCCATAAAAAGGAACGAAACTGAGTTATTTGTAGTGAGGTGGATGGACCTAGTATCTGTCATACAGAGTGAAGTAAGTCAGAAAGAGAAAAATACCGTATGCTAATACACATATATGGAATCTAAAACAATGGTACTGATAAACCTAGTGGCAAGGCAGGAATAAGGACACAGACATAGAGAATGGACTTGAGGACACAGGGCCGGAAGGCGAAGCTGGGATGAAGTGAGAGCATGGCATCGACATATATACACTACCAAATGTAAAATGGATAGCTAGAGGGAAGCTGCTGCCTAGCACAGGGAGATCAGCTGGATGCTTTGTGATGACCTAGAGGGGTGGGATAGGGAGGGTGCGAGGGAGGCTTAAGAGGGAGGGGATATGGGGATATATGTATACATATAGCTGATTCACTTTGTTGTACAGCAGAAACTAACACAACATTGTAAAGCAATTATACTCCAATAAAGATATAAAAATAAAAAATCTGTCATGTTTCTATAGCACTAGTACCTAGCAGAGTGCCTGGCATGAGACAAACACTCTATATATGTCTGTAGAATGAATGACTCAATGTCCAAATTAATGAATGAAAGGCAGCATGGAATATTGAAAGTACTATGGGCTTCACAGACAGGTGGACCTGGATTTTATTCCCAGCTCTACCATTTAATATCTATGTAACTCTGAAGCTAAAATATAAATAGTAATACCTTCTGAATTACTTGGTTGAAAGCATCAGAAAACCATCCCAAACAATCACAATCAAAAACAAACAAACAAATACATGGGGAATTTCATTGACTTGCATAATTGGGAAATTCAAGTAGTGGAAATCTCTTCAGCTCTGTTTGCACCCAAGGAATCAAATGATATGACTGAAAATCTGAAGACCAACCTCTGCATAGTTTTATTCTCAGACAACTTTTCTCCACGTGGTGGCAAGATGGCTGCTAGATGCTCCAAGCTTCCATGGTTTATATAGCTCATGTTCCAAAAAAAGAACAACAAAAATGTTCCCTTTCTCAGCAGTTGTCTGCATCAAACCCAGAAAAGGTTCTCACTGGTACTTCTGGGATACCTGCCCATTCGACTAATCATTGTATCCAAACCTTGGAAAAGGGTGTGGAGGCCAGTGAAAGCACATGAAGAATTACTTAAGTTTGGGGAGAGACAGTTCACTAAAGGAAAAATTTCCAAGCAGACAGAGAGTAACATATTTGCACTATAATTATCTTTCAGCATTGATGTGATGATTAACAGCAAAATCCCATGTAAAGCACTTACTAAATAGTAATAAACACTCAACAAATAGTAGCTTTATTAATAACAGAGCTTTTAGGGGAATGGAGTTCAATGTAATTACAAGAATTACACACTCAATTTGAATTTTCTCCTTATTTGAATACAACAAAAACCCACTTATTTTTAAATGTTGACTATTGTGTGTCATACTGCCCTAATTTAAAAAACAGAAAATTATTGGTATCATTGAAAACTAAGGAAGAGAAACTGGTGGTTAAAAATTCTGAATATTTAGAGTTAGGCTATTTGATATCATTATCAAATTGGCTCATATAGTCAGCTTTCCTCTCTTGCTTATTTGCTGATTTAAAGAAAGAAAAGAAAGGACTCCAAATGCAATTTGGTATACAGAATTGGACCCTGGAACAGAAAAGAACATTACTGCAAAAACCGGTGAAATCTAAATAAAGTCTGTAAATTAGTTAAGTGATATTCCAATGTTAATTTCATTTTGATAAATGAATCATGGTTATATAAGATGTTAATATTGGAGGAAGCTGAGTAAAGGGTATTTAGGAACTCCTTGTTTCATCTTTGAAAACTTTCTACAAATCTAAAATTATTTTAAACTAAAAAGTTTTTTTAAGGCAAATATGAAAAGAGAAAAGTACTTGGAGGACACGCAAAGTGGAGCACACAGCAAAAAAAGACAAGTTCCTGCTCTCAAGGACCTTGTAGTCCTATTGAGGCAAGAAATGACCTTGAAATAATTTATGAAACAATATTTCATCCCATGATACAGGCAGTGTTACACAGTGATGAAGACGACAGACTGCCTGTTTCTGCCACTTACTAGCTGTGTGATACTGGGTAAGTTACTTAAACTCTACACCTCAGTTTCTTCATCAATAAAAGGGGGTGATAATAATAGTACCTACCACAGGGTTGTTTTGAGGACTTAACAATATGTAAAACACTTAGAGCTGAGTACATGGTAAACTTTATAATAATGTTTGCTATTACGATTATATTATAAAGTACAAAAATAAACGGCACTTCCAAACTGGAAAGCCAGAAGTAAAACTGTCACTGTTTGCAGATAACATGATACTATACATAGAAAATCCTAAAGACATCGCTAAAAAACTACTAGAGCTCATCAGTGAATTCAGTAAATTGCAGGATACAAAATTAATATATAGAAATCTGTTGCATTTCTATACACTAACAATGAACTATCAGAAAGAGAAATTAAGGAAATAATCCAATTTACAATTGCATTGAAAAGAATAAAATACCTAGGAATAAGCCTACCTACGGAGGCAAAAGACCTATACTCAGAAAACTGTAAGACACTGATGAAAGAAACTGAAGATGACAAAAACAGATGGAAAGATTTACCATGTTCTTGTATTGGAAGACTTAATATTCTTAAAATGACCATACTACCCAAGGTAATCTACAGATTTAATGCAATTCCTATCAAAATACCCATTACACTTTACATAGAACTAGAACAAATAATCCTAAAACTTATATGGAACCACAAAAGACCCTGAATTCCCAAAGCTATCTTAAGGAAAACAAACAAACAAAAACCAAAGCTGGAGGTATCATGCTCCCTGACTTCAGATTATACTACAAAGTTACAGTATTCAAAACAGTACAGTACTGGCACAAAAATAGACACATAGATCAATGGAGCAGAATAGAAGGCCCAGAAATAAACCCACATACTAATGGTCCATTAATCTGTGACAAAGGGGGTAATAATATACAATGGAGAAAAGAGAGTCTCTTCAATAAGTGGTGCTGGGGAAACTGGACAGCAACATGTAAAAGAATGAAATTAGAACATTCTCTAACACCATATACAAAAATAAACTCAAAATGGATTAAAGCCCTAAATGTAAGACCTGAATCCCTAAAACTCCTGGTTGAAAACATAGATGGAACACTCTTTGATATAAATTGTAGAAATATGTTCCTGGATCTGTCTCCTAAAGCAAAGGAAACAAAAGCAAAAATAAACAAATAGGACCTAATTAAACTTAGAAGTTTTTGCACAGCAAAGGAAACCATCGACAAAATGAAAAGACAACCTACGGAATGGGAGAAAATATTTGCAAATAATATGACTGATAAGGGGTTAATATCCAAAACATTGAAACAGCTCTTACAACTCAACATCAAAAGAACAAACAACCATGTCAAACAATGGGTAGAAGACCTGAATAGACACTTCTCCAAAGGAGACATACAGATGGCCAACAGGCATATGAAAAGATGCTTAACATCACTAATTATCAGAGAAATGTAAATCAAAACCACAATGAGGTATCACCTCACACCTGTCACAATGGCTATCATCAAAAAGTCTACAAATAACAAATGTTGGAAGGATGTGGAGAAAAGGGAATCCTTATACACTGTTGGTGGGAATGTAAAGTGATGCAGTCACTATGGTAAACAGTATGGAGGTTCCTCAAAAAACTAAAAGTAGAAATACTCTTGGTTAGATATCTGGAAAAAAAATGAAAACACTAATTCGAAAATATACTTGCACCCCAATGTTCACAGCAGCGCTATTTATGATAGCCAAGACATGGAAGCAACCCAAGAGCCCATCAACAGATGACTGGATTAAGAAGACGTGGTATATACACATGGAATATTACTTTATATATAATGGAATATTACTCAGCCATAAAAAAAGAATTAAATACTGCCATTTGCAGCAACTTGGATGGACCTAGAGAATATTATGCTCAGTGAAATAAGTCAGACAAAGACAAATACTGTATGTTATCTCTTATATGTGGAATCTAAAAAATAATACAAATGAATGTATACACAAAACTGAAACATATTCATAGATATAAAAAACAAACTTGTGGTTACCAAAGAGGAAAGGGAAGGGAGGAGGGACAAATTAGGAGTATGGGATTACCAGATACAAACTACTGTATATAAAATAGATAAGCAACAAAGATATACTATATAGCACAGGGAATTATAGCCATTATCTTGTAATAACCTACAATGGAGCATAATCGGCAAAAATACTGAATTATTATGCTGTACACCTGAAACTAACACTAACTTGATTTAATATTGTAAATCAAGTATACTTCAATTTTTTTAAAAAAATAGATAGCATTATCCTTTGTTTCCAGGATGTAGAAATGACCAATTTTGCTACTAATGTTGCTTTAAAAAGTGTTTTGATTTAAGAAGTCTTTAGTTTCTCTGAGTAGTATAACTTTGTGAGAGCTTCCTTTAGACATAAGTAATTTGGGGTTCTTTTCCACTGCACACATTTATTAAAAGGGGTTTTCACTGCTTTCATGTCACCAGTTGTGAATGAGGTTCCTGTTTGGCTGCACTGTTTCCAGCATTTGTTAGTTGTGTATGTGAGAGAGTCAGGCAGGGAAGGAGGATTAGATATAAGGGTTTAAAATATAGTACTGTATTTATGTTTATCAAAATTTTCATTTTGCCTCTATTTTTTCATGGGAAATCTTCTAAATTACTCTTCATTATAATTAGTTATAGGTTCTTAGTAGTCTTATGTCTTAGTTCTTACTTTAATCTAGCTTTATAGTTTTCTTTCTATAATAGAGACCTTTGAATTTTGCAAGCTTTGTTATCATTTGTCACTTAGTTATATATTATAATAGAAATGATATATAACTAGGCTATAATATATAATTTTCCTTACTTATACATGTTCTATTCCTTGACCTTTATTTTGTGTTCTATTCCTTGATAACTATTTGGATTCTGTGACTTCTTTTTGTTCTTGATTCTTTTAATGATTTTAAATGATACTTGTTACCTTCTAAAATCTGTGTTCCTCTTTGATACATTAAAGAAAATCTTATGCCCTTAGAAAACACACACACACAATAAAAAGTCCCAATAACTGTTTTGTCTCTAAAACAATCCAGTTGTTTTCAATGTCAATCAAAATATGGGAGAAGAGGGGACAGAGTAGAGTAAATATTCCCAGAGTGATTGATTGCCGTGGCAGTTATAGATACAATTTGAAGTAAATTATTAGCTTCTCCCTCTTTTTTTAAAACCACAAAAAGCAATATAGACATGAATATGAATTACTTCTACAAAGTGTAGGTCATGTAATCTGATGTAGCTGAGGAGCTAAGTTTTTGTTTTACCAGTAGGCATAGAGTCCCCCTAGAAAAATAACTGCCTTTGTTGAGAAAAATACCTTGATGAGCTGTTTGGTAATAGAAAGGGAGTGCTTGCATGATAAGGATTACTAATGGGTCCCCAATTAAAAACAATAATAAAGCAAAAGTTTAGGGTTGGAAACCAGTAGAAATAGAAAAAGCCCAGCAGCAGGGCAGGAGGCAGATCTAGATAGTGACAGTTTTTTTTTTTAGAACAGGGAAGCTTATCACTAAATTTTAAATTATCTATGGTACCGTGCTGGGTAAGGAGAATTACTTTCTCCTTCCCTTACCCCTTACTCTTCAGTCAAATCTGTTACACAAAACTGCTGCTTGCAAGTCCATCTGGAGGAGGTCAAGCACACAACGTTATATCCTACTTCAGGGTTGGGCTGAGACAAGGACAATCGCTTCCCTTCCTTCCTGAGGTATAACTTGTAAAAATTGGCACTGATGGAAAAAATGTCTAGCTCCATTCAGAAGTTTCCCTGCCCTTCCTCTTGCAAGCAAGGGAGGTGGGCTTGGTTACGCACAGTCTAGATCATCGCAGGTTATGGTTTGAGAGGAAAGAAAGGGATAGACAGAAAGGAAGAGTAAATGGTTTTGTTTTCACTTTCTCCCTTTGGTGGTAGAGGAAGGAATCTTCAAGAAGAATGGAACCTAAGCAGAGACTGTGGTCACTCAGCTCATCCTGTCTTTCACTTTCTTCTCACTTCCCTTCCCTCTGTGTGCTACTTCTTCCTCCTGTTTCCCAATTCTAGAGCTTTCCATCAGCTGATGCATGGGGCTGCAGGTTGAGGGGGGCGCTGCAATGAGAGGCAACATTGTTGCAGCAGCTCACACTCCACTCAGAACAGGCTTAAATGTCACTTTGTTCGGTCGCCTCTCACCCAGATGGAATGGGAGGGCTGTATGTATCATCAGCTGCATCCATTAAGGTATTTCACTGCCTTCCTTTCCTCTGTATAAACCCATCTTCTCCTGAATGTGAACTGTTTCCATGCATTTAAAAATTAAATTTGTGTCACTAGTCCTAACATCTGACTTACTCTATTTCAATCTTTGTGCCTTTTTCTTCTTTGTGCCTTTCTGGTTTTTTGCTCATATTCTCCACCCAAAAATTTTATTGATAAATACCACAAATGCTTTTCTTGTTTAAAAAGTAAGTAACATCTATGATAAGATTTCTTTGGTTACTGTAATACACCACATTGTAATATTTAAAGTAGTTACTTCCTTGTGTCTCAGAAGACATTGGCATTATCAGCATCAGTAAAACTTCTAGAACAAAACTATTTAAACCTCCTGTTTTTCTTTTATACTTAATCTGATCACCATGCTATGTTTATAGAGGTGAAAGAAAAAGGGCATTATAATATATAAAACCCCTAACCTATAACGACAATGACAACAATACTAGCTAGCATTTATAGAACTCTTACCACACCATGCTCCATAAATACTGCTATGTCTTTTATACACTTAATCCTCTCATTTAATTGCCAACACAATCCAAAGAAAAAGGTACTATCTCCATTTTTAGATAAGGAATCTGAAGCACAGAGAGGTTAAGTACTTTGTCACTATGACACAAAAGGAAACTGACTCCTTTAACATGAAAACAAGTTCAGTCAGTGTGATCAGAACACCAAAGCAGAAAATCACAGTACAGCAGGGGAAAATTAAAGGTATAAAAAGGAAAACTATCAAAAATAAAGCATGAAGTTCAGTGACCTAAATATAAGAGCTAAAACCATAAAACTCTTAGAAGAAAACATAGGCATAAATAATCATGACTTTGGACTTCATGGTAGATTCTTAGATACAACACCGAAAGCATGAACAACCAAAGAAAAAATAGATAAATTGGACTTCATCAAAACTAGGAACTTTGTACATCAAAGTACATTATCAAAAGAGTGAAAAGACGACCTACAGAAAGGGAGAAAATACTTGCAAATCATATATCTGATAAGGGCTTAGCAACAAGAATATATAAGGAATTCTTACAACTCAACAGCAAAATGACAAACAACCCAATTTCTTAAAATGGGTAGAAGACTTGAATAGACATTTATCCAAAGATTTACAAATGGATAACAAGCACATGAAAAGATGCTCAACATGAGTCACTACTCACTAGAAATACAAATTAAAACCATAATGAGATACTACTTCACACCTACTAGGATGGTTATAATTTTAAAAAATTTAACACAGCATAACAAATGTTGATAAGAACATGTAGAAATAGAAATCCTCATACATTGCTGGTGGGAATTTAAAATAGTATAGCCTCGGAAGGACCTTCAAGAAGGCAGAGGCTTAAGACGTGGAGATCACCTTCCTTCCCACAAACGCATCAAAAATACATCTACATGTGAAACAACTCCTACAGAACACCTACTGAACGCTGGCAGAAGACCTCAGACTTCCCAAAAGGCAAGAAACTACCCATGTACCTGGGTAGGGCAAAAGAAAAAAGCAAAAATAGAGACAAAAGAATAGGGATGGGACCTGCACTTCTGGGATGGAGATGTGAAGGAGGAAAAGTTTCCACACACTAGGAAGGCCCTTCACTGGTGGAGATGGGGGGTGGGCAGAGTGGGGGGAAGCTTCGGAGCCACAGAGGAGAGCGCAGCAATAGGGGTGCAGAGGACAAAGCAGAGGGATTCCCGCACAGAGGGTCAGTGCCGACCAGCACTCACCAGCCCGAGAGGCTTGTCTGCTCACCTGCCAGGGTGGGTGGGGGCTGGGAGCTGAGGCTCTGGCTTCGGAGGTCAGATCCCAGGGAGAGGACTGGGGTTGGCTGCATGAACACAGCCTGAAGGGGACTAGTGCGCCACAGCTAGCCGAGAGGGAGTCCGGGAAAAATTCTGGACCTGCCTAAGAGGCAAGAGACCATTGTTTCAGGGTGCGCGAAGAGAGGAGATTCAGAGCACCGCCTAAATGAGTTTCAGAGGCAGGCGCGAGCCATGGCTATCAGCGTGGACACCAGAGACTGGCAAAAAATGCTAACGCTGCTGCTGCAGCCACCAAGAAGCCTGTGTGCGAGCACAGGTCACTATCCACACCTCCCCTCCCGTGAGCCTGTGCAGCCCGCCACTGCCAGGGTCCCGTGATCCAGGCACCACTTGCCCGGGAGAACACACAGCATGCCTCAGGCTGTTGCAACTTCATGCAGGCCTCTGCCGCCGCAGGCTCACCCCGCATTCGGTACCCCTCCCTCCACCTGACCTGAGTGAGCCAGAGCCCCCGAATCAGCTGCTACTTTAACCTCACCCTCTCTGGGCGGGGAACAGACACCCTCAGGTGACCTACACACAGAGGCGGGGCCAAATCCAAAGCTGAACCCCAGGAGCTGTGCAAACAGAGAAGAGAAAGGGAAATTTCTCCGTGTAGCCTCAGGAGAAGCAGATTATATTTCCACAAGCAACTTGATGTATCCTGCATCTGTGGAATACCTCAGTAGACAATGAATCATCCCCAAATTGAGGCAGTGGACTTTGGGAGAAAATGTAGACTTGGGGTTTGCTGACTGCAACTGATTTGTTTCCGGTTTTATGTTTATCTTAGTTTAGTATTTAGAACTTATTATCATTGGTAGATTTGTTTACTGGTTTGGTTGCTGTCTTCTTTTTATTTTTTTTATTATTTTTTAATTTTAATAGTATTTTTAAATTTTTTACCTTAATAACTTTATTTTCTTTCTTTATTTTTATTCTCCCTTTTCTTCTGAACTGTGTGGCTGACAGGGACTTGGTGCTCCAGCCGGGTGTCAAGCCTGAGCCTCAGAGTTAGAAGAGCAGAGTTCAGGACATTGGATCACCAGACACCTCCTGGCCCCACATAATATCAATCAGTAACACCTCTCTCAGAGATATATGTCTCAATGCTAAGACCCAGCTCCACTCCAACCAGAAAGCTCCAGTGCTGGACACCCCATGACAAACAACTAACAAGACAGGAACACAACCCCACCAATTAGCAGAGAGGCCGCCTAAAATCATAACAAGTGCACAGACACCCCAAAAGACACCACCAGACTTGGTCCTGCCTACCAGAAAGACAAGTTCCAGCCTCATCCCCCAGAACACAGGCGCTAGTCCCCTCCACCAGGAAGCCTACACAACGCACTGAACCAAACTTAGCCACTGGGGGCAGACACCAAAAACAATGGGAACTATGAACCTGAAGCCTGTGACAAGGAAACCCCAAACACAGTAAGTTAAGCAAAATGAGAAGACAGAAATACACAGCAGATGAAGGAGCAAGGTAAAAACACACCAGACCAAACAAATGAAGAGGAACTAGGCAATCTACCTGAAAATGAATTCAGAGTAATGATAGTAAAGATGATACAAAACCTTGGAAATAGAATGGAAAAATACAAGAAATGTTTAACAAGGACCTAGAAGAACTAAAGAGCAAACAAACTATGATAAACAACACAATAAGTGAAATTAAAAATTCTCTAGAAGGAATCAATAGCAGAATAACTGAGGCAGAAGAACAGACAAGTGACTTGGAAGATAAAATACTGGAAATAACTACCACAGACCAGAATAAAGAAAAAAAGAATGAAAAGAATAGAGGACAGTCTCAGAGACCTCTGAGACAACATTAAACACGCCAACATTCTAATTATAGGAGTCCCCAGAGGAAGAGAAAAAGAAAGAGTCTGAGAAAATATTTGAAGAGATTACAGTTGAAAACTTCCCTAATATGAGAAAGGAAATAGTCAAGTTCAGGAAGTGCAGAGAGTCCCATACAACATAAATCCAAGGAGAAACACACCAAGACACATATTAATCAAACTATCAAAAATTAAATACAAAGAAAAAAATTAAAAGCAGCAAGGGAAAAGCAGCAAATAACACACAAGGGAATCCCCATAAGGTTAACAGCTGATCTTTCAGCAGAAACTCTGCAAGCCAGAAGGGACTGGCAGGACATATTTAAAGTGATGAAAGGGAAAAACCTACAACGAAGATTAGTCTACCCAGCAAGGATCTCATTCAGATTCGACAGAGAAATTAAAATCTTTACAAACAAGTAAAAGCTAAGAGAATTCAGCACCACTAAACCAGCTTTACAACAAGTGCAAAAGGAACTTCTCTAGGCAGGAAATACAAGAGAAGGAAAAGACCTACAAAAACAAACCCAAAACAGTTACGAAAATGGTAATAGGAACACACATATCAATAATTACCTTAAATGTAAATAGATTAAATGCTCCAACCAAAAGACAGAGGCTTGCTGAATGGATACAAAAACAAGATCCATATATATGCTGTCTACAAGAGACCCACTTGAGACCTAGTGACACATACAGACTGAAAGTGAGAGGATGGAAAAAGATATTCCATGCAAATTGAGATCAAAAGAAAGCTGGAGTAGCAATTCTCATATCAGACAAAAAAGACTTTAAAATAAAGACTATTACAAGAGACAAAGAAGGACACTACATAATGATCAAGGGATCAATCCAAGAAGAATATATAACAATTGTAAATATTTATGCACCCAACATAGGAGCACCTCAATACATAAGGCAATTGCTAACAGCCATAAAAGGGGAAATCAACAGTAACACAATCATAGTAGGGGACTTTAACACCCCACTTTCACCAATGGACAGATCAACAAAAATGAAAATAAATAAGGAAACACAAGCTTTAAATGACACATTAAACAAGATAGACTTAATTGATATTTATAAGACATCCCATCCAAAACCAACAGAATACACTTTCTTCTCAAGTGCTCATGGAACATTCTCCAGGATAGATCATATCTTGGGTCACAAATCAAGCCTTGGTAAATTTAAGAAAATTGAAATCATATCAAGTATCTTTTCCGACCACAACGCTATGAGACTAGATATCAGTTACAGGAAAATAAATTGTAAAAAACACAAAAAACATAGAGGCTAAACAATATGCTACTAAATAACCAAGAGATCACTGAAGAAATCAAAGAGGAAATCAAAAAATACTTAGAAACATATGACAATGAAAACACGATGACCCAAAACCTATGGGATGCAGCAAAAGCAGTTCTAGGAGGGAGGTTTATAGCAAGAAAATCCTAACTCAAGAAATAAGAAAAATCTGAAATAAAAAACCTAACCTTACACCTAAAGCTATTAGAGATAAAAGAAGAAAAAATCCCCAAAGTTAGCAGAAGGAAAGAAATCATAAAAATCAGATCAGAAATAAATGAAAAAGAAATGAAGGAAACAATAGCAAAGATCAATAAAACTAAAAGATAGTCTTTGAGAAAATAAGCAAAATTGATAAACCATTAGCCAGACTCATCAAGAAAAAAAGGGAAAAGACTCAAATCAACAGAATTAGAAATGAAGAGGAGAAGTAACAACTGACACTGCAGAAATACAAAGGATCATGAGAGATTACTACAAGCAACTATATGCCAATACAATGGACAACCTGGAAGAAATGGACAAATTCTTAGAAAAGCACAACCTTCCAAGACTGAACCAGGAAGAAATAGAAAATATAAACAGACCAATCACAAGCACTGATATTGAAATTATGATTAAAAACCTTCCAACAAACAAAAGCCCAGGACCAGACGGTTTCACAGGGAAATTCTATCAAACATTTAAAGAAGAGCTAACACCTATCCTTCTCAAACTCTTCCAAAATATAGCAGAGGGAGGAACACTCCCAAACACACTCTAAGAGGCCACCAGCACCCTGATACCAAAACCAGACAAAGATGTCACAAAAAAAGAAAACTACAGGTCAATATCACTGATGAACATAGATGCAAAAATCCTCAACAAAATACTAGTAAACAGAATCCAACAGCACATTAAAAGGATCATACACCATGATCGAGTGGATTTTATCCCAGGAATGCAAGGATTCTTCACTATATGCAAATAAATTAATGTGATAAACCATATTAACAAATTGAAGGAGAAAAACCATATGATCATCTCAATAGATGCAGGAAAAGCTTTTGGCAAAATTCAACACCGATTTATGACAAAAACTCTCCAGAAAGTAGGCATAGAGGGAACTTACGTCAACATAATAAAGGACATATAAGACAAACCCACAGCCAACATCGTTCTCAATGGTGAAAAACTCAAACCATCTCCACTAAGATCAGGAACAAGACAAGGCTGCCCACTCTCACCACTTATTCAACATAGTTTTGGAAGTTTTAGCCACAGCAATCAGAGAATAAAAAGAAATAAAAGGAATCCAAATCGGAAAAGAAGTGAAACTGTCACTGTTTGCAGATGACATAATACTATACATAGAGAATCCTAAAGATGCTACCAGAAAACTACTAGAGCTAATCAATGAATTTGGTAAAGTAGCAGGATACAAAGTTAATGCACAGAAATCTCTTGCATTCCTATACACTAATTATGAAAAATCTGAAAGAGAAATTAAGGAAACACTTCCATTTACTGCTGCAACAAAAAGAATAAAATACCTGGAATAAACCTACCTAAGGAGGCCAAAGACCTCTATTATATTTTTCAGCTCCAGCATATTTGGGGAGTTTCCCATGACTTATTATAGTAAAAAAGCCACGTGCTCTCTCAAGAAATGTGTATTCTATATAATGACAAAATGAATAGGTAGTGTGATATGACACAAAAAGCACTGGACTGGGAGTCAGGACTACTATTAACTGGCTGTGTGAGCCTTGGAGAAATAAGTGAACCTGTTGTCTTGGCTTCAGTTTCATCTTCAGGAAAATTGAAGTAAATGGACTAGAATCTCTAGGTCATGGGTCTTTAATTGCTATATGTAGCATAACCATTATGTGTGCTGAGGACCAAACTAGCCCAAGTGGTGGCTGGTCAGCAGCCAGTGTCAGGGTGATTGGAAGAGAAAGAGTGGAGAAAGTGATTTCCAAGTTGAAGGCCAGCTTTGGAGAAACCTGCAACTACAGAATGTGAAGCATGGTAAGTATGGTAGATGAACAGGCAAGCCCATGCCTGAAGTTTTTTTTTGTTTAATATTTTTTCATGTAATTCAAGAGGAATTCAAGTGATGTTGACCACTAAGAAAAGAAATAATCTGATTAAAGGGAGACTTGAAGAGGGAATTCTCAGGGCTCCACTAATGTACCTGGAAGGTGAGGGAGTGGAGCACAGGCTTTACGATGGCCACCGACCCAATCACAGCAGAGCATTTCCACTTGCCACTCCTCCCATCATTCCCCTCTATGACTTTGGAGACTGTTACAAAATGTTTGCTTAATAGTGATTTGAGTATTTGTATCTTTTACGTACTTTTCCATGCATTTCAAATTTTTTAAAAATTATGTTAAGATAAAATATGTCCTGAATAATGCTCCCCAAATTTTTAAACTGAGAAGACATGTCTAAGTAGCAATTTGATTCTGGCAAATAAAGTGTGTTAAATTTAAAATTTCATGGGTCAAATTTATACAGAAGACAGGTGGGAGAAAAATCCTTTGAAAAACAAACACATTGTGTGCTTCCTGCCAATAAAAACATAATACTTCCTCATTGTCATTAATAAAAGATAATACTTTCAAAGTTCTGTAGACACTAAAAAGAAAGAAAACACTCAAATGCGTCACCTATTTCCACATTCAAGTCTGAGAAGCTATATAAATTTCTCCAGCCTCTGGCAGAAAACACCAAACCAACCGTAAGTCCGAGAGCAATCATCTCTGGACAGCAGCTATGCAGCTGGCCGTGCTGACCGTGCTGTACGCTGTGAGTGTGCTGCCTGGCACCCTGGCCCTGCAGCTTCCCCAGAAGGCAGGAGGCATGAGTGAGCTGCCGTGGGAACAGGCTCAGGTATGTCACTGGCCCACTCACCTGGGCCTCCACAGGCTCACCATCAGCATTAGGAAGTATGTTTTTCAATTTTAATAATTTTTCTGATTATATAGGTAATATATGTTTTAATCAAGTAGCTGTTAAGAGCAAGCTTTGGAGCCTTCCCAAAGTGGATTCAAGTTCCATCTCCTCCACTCAACTGTGTAGATGAACACAGGAATGTTATTAAACTTCTCTGAGCTTCAGTTTTCTAATTTGGAAGTTGGATAATATAATGATATCAACCAAATGGGGGTGTTGTGAAGCTCTTTACAGAGTACCTGAGACATATTCAACAAATTGAAGTCCTTATTGCTACTATTATTTATTGTAACTTGAGATTTTTCTCATAATGAGCAAAGTGTTGCCTCTTAAGATGAGGACTGCTTGTGATGGAGAGACTTGAAAAGAAAAAATGAGGGTATAAGTTGCAGTCCTCCCACTGACAAGCCAATGATGATGGGCAAGGCATGAACTTCTGACTTTGTTTTCTCATATATCTAATAGAGACAATAATACTGTGTTTTATACCTCACAGGATTATTCTAGAGCATAAAGGAAGTGGTAACAATACCAATTATCATGTATGTAACAATTGCAGATTATAAAGTACTTCATATATATTGTGTCATTGAATCCTTAGCTCTATCCTGGGAAAAAGAAGAAACGAAAGTAAGGTTAATTCACATACTTACTAACTGTAGAGATAAGAATCAAGGACAAGTTCTGGTTCAAAAATCATGTTCTTTCCAATATACTACTTAATAAGTAGTCTAATAAGTGTAAGTAATTATTACCTGGTAAAATAATGGGACATCTACTCCTAAGTATTGTTTATAAATTTAAGCCTTAAGCATAAGAAAAGTTGTGTTTTATTTCACACTAACTTTGACTTTTTAAAAGTCCATCTAATACATTGGACTGAACCATATGAAATCAGTGATATTTGACAGGTTTTTTTTTCTCCAAAGGAGCAATTTCATATGGGTCCACCTAATGGACTCTACAGAAGGAGTACACTTGCAAGAGTATTGAGTCCCTTTACCCATGGTGCACGTTGCCAATAAACCAGAGGGAGGTTCTCTAGGTTTAAAGGAAGGCAGGAAAATTCATCTTAAGGATGCAGAGAGATTTCTTACAAAGGGTGTCTTTGTAAAGCCTGTAGCTCTGGAAGGGAAAAAAATGAGGTATTTGTTTTCAAATCAGGGATTAATTGCTAATTGTCATGGGTGAACAATAAGTGTTTGTTGTATTGAATGAAATACAGTCGTTGGTAACAGGAAGACAGCACAATATTGCTAAGTTTACTTATATAAAGTGCATACTCCTAAGCGGTTCTCAGACAAGTAAACATTACCACCTACTCCAAATTAGATTGCAAATGAGTGAGCCAATGTTTAAATCATTTCAAAGATATTATCACACATTATATAACACTATACATTTTTCTGATGAAATGGGCTTTGGAATCAGAACACAAGTTCAAATACCAGCTCCTTTGGTTACTCATGGGGTGACCTCGTGCAACTTATTTCACTCTCCTGAGCCATGATTCTTCAAATGTGAAATAGGAAAATAATGCCATACCTTACTTCACAGGGTGGTTATGAGGTTTAAATGAGATAAGTAATGTAAAGCTCCTGTTATAGTCCCTGGCACTACTAAGTGCTTAATAAAAGTCCTTTGCTGCTGTTATTATTTCATTCACTTTCTATTTTTTCCTATTTAGGCTGCTGGACTGCCATCCTCATACCCATTCACTAGTGTCCTTTAAGAAATTCCCAGGGACCCAATTGCCCATGGAATACACCTGAGAGACCTGCTTTATCCTGCAGTCTCACAAAGAGGGTTTTATTAAGGAGTTAGCCATGGAAAGAGCACTGGCCTGGCAGTCAAGAAACTCAGAGCCAGTTCTGCTACTAACTTAACATGTGACCCCAGGGCAAATCATTTAGTTACTAAGAGTTCTGATTTCTTCACCTGGAGAATACGTATATAAAACAAAATAATGTCATAATAACCTTTCCCAGGACTAAAATATTAAGACCTTTAACCTCAGCTGGGATCTGATCTCCAGAGAATTTTAGAAAGAGCTGGGTGACTTTGGATCTCCCCATAGGGTCTCTGATGCCAAGGGGAGGTCTCAGCTGTGCCCCTTGAGGGCACACTGGGCACTCTTCCTGATTGGCTATTACAAACAAGTCTATGTTTTATAAAGTATACAGTGTGTTTCTCTTCAAAACGTTTAATGGGATAAAAGAAAAATGGAGGGACTCTTTTGCTCATGAAATGAAATGGCAGTGCTTCATCATCAATATTAAGTTTTCTTTTCATTAATGCACTCTTGTTTTACTTGTTTACTATGTAAGTATTCTGCCTTCACACTACTATTTGGGTCCACAGGAGTCAGAAGCAAAGATGTGCAGACTTCTGAGCTAAAAGAAGACAATAAACAAGAATTATAGATCAATTACTCTCTTTCCAATAGGACTATCTGAAAAGATTTTATCCATCTGATTCAAAAATAAGGGACCCCAATAGTTTAGAAGTCAAACTCAAGCAGATGCAAAAATTTTTTCGCCTGCCTATAACTGGAACATTAAGCTCCCACATTATAGAAATCATGCGGAAGCCCAGATGTGGAGTGCCAGATGTTGCAGAATATTCCCTATTCCCAGATCGCCCAAAATGGACTTCCAAAGTGGTCACCTACAGGTTAGTTTTGCTTTGGCTCATTTTAGCAAAAACAGTAAAGCCTATTTCCTAAAAGGTCAAACATTGTTTTCTTGTTTTCTACCAGGATCGTGTCATATACTCGAGACTTACCACATGTCATAGTGAATCAATTAGTGGCAAAGGCCTTCAACGTGTGGAGCAAAGAGATCCCACTGAGCTTCAAGAGAGTTAGCTGGGGAATTGCTGATATCATGATTGGCTTTGCAAGAGGAGGTAAGGAAGATTCCTGCAGGCTGATCCTGTGTGCTATTTTGCTTGTTATTTATATCAGTGCCCTCCTCTTTCTGGGATTTAAAAATCTTTAAAGAGATATAGATAGATGATAGATGATAGATAGATAGATAGATCATCTCATTAAAGATCAATGTTCTTACACTTTTTCTAGTCCATTAACTTCGAGCCACTTTTTATAGCAGAAGATGGCAAACTATGGCCCATGAGCCAAATCTGTAAATAGTTATTAGAACACAGCCATGGTCCTTCAATTACCTATTGTCTATGAGTGCTTTGGGGCTACAATGGCAGACTTTAGCAATTCCGACAGAGGTCTTCAAGCCCACAAAGCTGGTCCTTCACAGAAAATGTTTGCCAACCTCTGTTTTGCAACATGAATCATGATATACATATATATTTATGGGACAGTTTAAAATATATCTAACTAACATCAACATTAAACCAAAAGAAGAGGTTACAACTTCCAAAGGCCTTAAGTGGTCTCCAAGAAGTGAACAGTCCCTGTGGCTTATTGCCAACACCCTTCATGTAGTAAAAAGTAGAAAATAGAGAACTTTCATATTAAAGGGCTTAAGGAGATATAACCCATATACATGAACTGCTATTAATTGCTGGTGTTTCATGGTGCAAATTTAGAGGAAAATGTTGGTCTTTTTGGCCTGCTTTAATGTTAAACTTCCTGGGTGCTGTGAATTTAGCTGAAATTTGAGCTTCAACCACAATATTAACAAGACTGAAGAAAACCTTACAGAAAAGCACTGATCATGGCACTCCATGTTTTTCAAGAACTGGATAAACTGGATATGGCCTGACACCAATTTGAAAATAAATGTCTCTGCATCACAAATAAAAGCACTATCAAAATCTATTTTAAGACACCTTGAGCACAGTTCTTCAAGGGACTGTCTACTACATCCACAAAGAAAAAGCTGGGTTTTTAAGAAAACGTATATTAAATGGTATGCAGTTATCTGCTGAATCCAGTACTCAAACTCATTGTGCACTCTGCCACCATCCAGCTAAGGAAAATGATCAAACATAACACTGATGTTGTAGCATAACACTGATGTAGATGCCACCATAAGTAGGATGTGAATGTATTTAAAGTCCATATCAGTAAGCTTTCAACATGTGGTGGTTATCAGGGATGAGCAGTGGTTCTGTGAAAGAAAAAGTCCCTGTGACAAATAAACACCCAAACCACCCTGTGTATGCAGCTGACTGCTTGGGGCTAATCTTTCTAACCTCAATAATCATGTACTATAAACTAAAAGATGAAATGACTGGAGATAAATTCAGTCACTAAAGGCAATTACCACTTTTTCTTTCAGCTCACGGGGACCCCGACCCATTTGATGGGCCAGGAAACACACTGGCTCATGCCTTTCCACCTGGGCCAGGCCTGGGAGGAGATGCTCACTTTGATGAGGATGAACGCTGGACTGATGCTAGCAGTATAGGTACAGCATCCCAAATCTCTTCCACTACATACCCTTTTTAAAATCCTGAACTTTTTATACTTAACTATCTTTAATTTGACAATTGAAAGCAATTAATAATAGTTATTGAGCACCTGCTAACTGCCACCTCTGTGCTTTAAATGCATTATTGCATTTAATATGCTCATAATGTTCCATATATAGAAGATAGATACTCAGGCTACAGAGTCAAAAAATGTTGGGTTCAATTTGCTTTACCTCTACCAATTACTCACTTTGTGTCTTTGGGCAAGTTATTTAACTTCTCTGAGCCTCAGTTTCCTTATCTATGAAATGGGACTATAAATAATTCCTACCTCACAGGATTGCTGTTGGAATTAAATGAGATAATGCTTATGCAGTGCTTAGCACAGTGCTTGGTATATATTAATAATTCAATAAATTATAGCCCTTCTATATATATCCCCAAAATAAGTTTTTTAATTGAAGGTGAAAGAGGAGCAGAGACTATGATATTTGAGAAGTATATACAGTTCTGATATTATTCACTGTTTTTCAGAAAGAACCCACACCATAACCCAGCCTATCATATTCATCACTTTACAAAGTAGAAGATCATAGACAAAACAGAAAACTAATGAAGAGAAGCTCTAGATAAATAACCCTAACTGGAGACAATGCTTTTTTTTTTTTTTTTAACATCTTTATTGGAGTATAATTGCTTTACAATGGTGTGTTAGTTTCTGCTTTATAACAAAGTGAATCAGTTATACATATACATATGTCCCCATATCTCTCCCTTCTTGCGTCTCCCTCCTTCCCACCCTCCCTATCCCACCCCACTAGGTGGTCACAAAGCATCAGGCTGATCTCCCTGTGCTATGGGGCTGCTTCCCACTAGCTAGCTATTTTACGTTTGGGAGTGTATATATGTCCATGCCACTCTCTCACTTTGTCACAGTTTACCCTTCTCCCTCCCCATATCCTCAAGTCCATTCTCTAGTAGGTCTGTGTCTTTATCCCTGTCTTACCCCTAGGTTCTTCATGACATTTTTTTTTCTTAAATTCCATATATATGTGTTAGCATACGGTATTTGTATTTCTCTTTCTGACTTACTTCACTCTGTAGGACAGACTCTAGGTCCATCCACCTCATTACAAATAGCTCAATTTCGTTTCTTTTTATGGCTAATATTCCATTGTATATACGTGCTACATCTTCTTTATCCATTCATCCGATGATGGACACTTAGGTTGTTTCCATCTCCAGGCTATTGTAAATAGAGCTGCAATGAACATTTTGGTACATGACTCTTTTTGAATTATGGTTTTCTCAGGGTATATGCCCAGTAGTGGGATTGCTGGGTCATATGGTAGTTCTATTTGTAGTTTTTTAAGGAACCTCCATACTGTTCTCCATAGTGGCTGTACTAATTCACATTCCCACCAGCAGTGCAAGAGTGTTCCCTTTCTTCCACACCCTCTCCAGCATTTATTGTTTCCAGATTTTTTGTTGATGGCCATTCTGACTGGTGTGAGATGATATCTCATTGTAGTTTCGATTTGCGTTTCTCTAATGATTAATGATGTTGAGCATTCTTTCATGTGTTTGTTGGCAGTCTGTATATCTTCTTTGGAGAAATGTCGATTTAGGTCTTCTGCCCATTTTTGGTTTGGGTTGTTTGTTTTTTTGTTATTGAGCTGCATGAGCTGCTTGTAAATTTTGGAGATTAATCCTTTGTCAGTTGCTTCATTTGCAAATATTTTCTCCCATTCTGAGGGTTGTCTTTTGGTCTTGTTTATGGTTTCCTTTGCTGTGCAAAAGCTTTGAAGTTTCATTAGGTCCCATTTGTTTATTTTTGTTTTTATTTCCATTTCTCTAGGAGGTGGGTCAAAAAGGATCTTGCTGTGATTTATGTCATAGAGTGTTCTGCCTGTTTTCCTCTAAGAGCTTGATAGTTTCTGGCCTTACATTTAGGTCTTTAATCCATTTTGAGCTTATTTTTGTGTATGGTGTTAGGGAGTGACCTAATCTCATACTTTTACATGTACCTGTCCAGTTTTCCCAGCACCACTTATTGAAGAGGCTGTCCTTTCTCCACTGTACATTTTTTAAAAAGTGGCTACTGGTTACTGGCCCTGAAAGTGAAATGAGTACTCGTGTTTGGCAATGGGAATTCACCACTACAGTGATGCCTTGCCATGAAAATCTAACCTATGTAAAATTATGACACTGCTTCCGTTTCACATCTTGCATACCTTTTTCATTCTTCCTTCTTCCCACTCAAGGTAAGCTAAAGACAGCTTCCTTCAATCTAATGCACCACAATTGGAACTCTGGCCACTCAAACACATTCACACCTTCCCCCTTATTTGCAAAGCCTTTCTATGAGTCTGAGGGAGAGAGAGCACATACATAATACACTTTAACAAATCAAAAGCAAATCCCAGCATCGCCTGGAGTTCCTGCCTTATGGTCGTGCTTTCTCAAAGCCAACTTTCTCTCTCCTGCTATTCAAAGTCACTATCATTTATTGAATAGCCATTATTATTTTCCAGATATTGGGAAACTCATTATGACAAATCGACAAGGTAGGAATTACTATCTCCATTTAACAGATGAGGAACTGAGACTCAGAAATACCATTAATTTGTCCAAAGTTGTCCAGCTAGTAAGTAGCAGAGCTGGGTTTCAAAACCAGGTCTTTATACAATACTTAGAAGCCTTTGCTTTCCTCTACTGAATACTGCTATCTGAGTGATTACATAAGAAGCGAATAGGCAGAAATACATTATATTAAAAAAAAGTGATGAGATTAAAGCACTACTATTCTTTTTTTTAAAACTTTATTGAAGTATAGTTGATTTAGTGTTGTGTTAATTTCTGCTGTACTGCAAAGTCATTCAGTTATACACATATTCTTTTTCATATACTTTTCCATTATGGTTTATCACAGGATATTGAATAGAGTTCCCTGTGCTTTACAGTAGGAACTTGTTGTTTATCCATTCTATATATAATGGTTTGCATCTGCTAATCCCAAACTCCCAATCCTTCCCTCCCACACCCCCACTTGGCAACCATGAGTCTGCTCTCAATGTCTGTGAGTCTGTTTTTGTTTCATAGATATGTTCATTTGTGTCATATTTTAGATTCCACATATAAGTGATATCAGATGGCATTTGTCTTTTTCTTATTTCACTTAGTATGATATCTCAGGTCCATCCATGTTGCTGCTAATGGCATTATTTCATTATTTTCTATGGCTGAGTAGTATTCCATCATATAAATGTACCACATCTGCATTTTTTTAACATCTTTATTGAGTATAATTGCTTTACAGTGGTGTGCTAGTTTCTGCTGCATAACAAAGTGAATCAGCTATATGTATACATATAACACCATAACTCCTCCTTCTTGCGTCTCCCTCCTACCCTACCTATCTCACCCCTCTAGGTGGTTAAAAAGCACCAAGCTGATCTCCCTGTTCTGTGTGGCTGCTTTCCAATAGCTCTCTATTTTACATTTGGTAGGGTATATATGTCCATGCCACTCTCTCACTTCATCCCAGCTTACCCTTGCCCCTCCCCATGTCCTCAAGTCCATTCTCTATGTCTGCATCTTTATTCCTGTCCTACTCTGAGGTTCTTCAGAACGCTTTTTTTTTTTTTAAGATTCCATATATATGTGTTAGCATACGGTACTTGTTTTTCTCTTTCTGACTTATTTCATTCTGTATGACAGAATGTAGGTCCATCCACCTCGCTACAAATAACTCAATTTCGTTTCTTTTTATGGCTGAGTAATATTCCATTGTATATAAGTGCCACATCTTTTTACCTATTCATCTGTCGATGGACACTTAGGTTGCCTCCTGGCTACTGTAAATAGTGCTGCAATGAATATTGGGTACATGGCTCTTTTTGAATTATGGCTCTCTCTGGGTATATGCCCAGCAGTGGGATTGCTGAGTTGTATGCTAGTTCTATTTTTAGTTGTTTAAGGAACCTCCATAGTGGCTGTACCAATTTACATTCCCACCAACAGTGCAAGAGGGTTCCCTTTTCTCCTCACTCCCCCCCTGCATTTATTGCTTCTAGATATTTTGATGATGGCCATTCTGACTGGTGTGAGGTGATACCTCATTGTAGTTTTGATTTGCATTTCTCTAATGATTAGTGATGTTGAACATCCTTTCATGTGTTTGTTGGCAATCTGTATATCTTGTTTAGAGAAATGTCTTTTTAGGTCTTCTGCCCAGTTTTGGACTGGTTTGTTTGATTTTTTGATATTGAACTGCATGAGCTGCTTGTATATTTTGGAGATTAATCTTTTGTCAGTTGCTTCATTTGCAAATATTTTCTCCCATTCTGAGGGTTGTCTTTTGGTCTTGTTTATGGTTTCCTTTGCTGTGTGTGCAAAAGCTTTTAAGTTTCATTAGGTCCCATTTGTTTATTTTTGTTTTTATTTCCATTTCTCTAGGAGGTGGGTCAAAAAGGATCTTGCTGTGATTTATGTCATAGAGTGTTCTGCCTATGTTTTCCTCTAAGAGTTTGATAGTTTCTGGCCTTACATTTAGGTCTTTAATCCATTTGGAGTTTATTTTTGTGTATGGTTTTATGGAGTGTTCTAATTTCATTCTTTTACATGTAGTTGTCCAGTTTTCCCAGCACCACTTATTGAAGAGGCTGTCTTTTCTCCATTGTATATTCTTACCTCCTTTGTCAAAGATAAGGTGACCATAGGTGCATGGGTTTATCTCTGGGCTTTCTATCCTGTCCCATTGGTCTATATTTCTGTTTTTGTGTCAGTACCATACTGTCTTGATTACTGTAGCTTTGTACTGTAGTCTGAAGTCAGGGAGCCTGATTTCTCCAGCTCCATTTTTCTTTCTCAATATTGCTTTGGCTATTCAGGGTCTTTTGTGCTTCTGTACAAATGTGAAATTATTTGTTCTAGTTCTGTGAAAAATGCCATTGGTAATTTGATAGGGATTGCATTGAATCTGTAGATTGCTTTTGGTAGTATAGTCATTTTCACAATGTTGATTCTTCCAATCCAAGAACATGGTATATCCCTCCATCTGCTTGTATCCTCTTTCATTTCTTTCATAAGAGTCCTATAGTTTTATGCATACAGGTCTTTTGTCTCCTCAGGTAGGTTTATTCCTAGATACTTTATTCTTTTTGTTGCAGCGGTAAATGGGAGTGTTTCCTCAATTTCTCTTTCAGATTTTTCGTCATTAGCATATAGGAATGCAAGAGATTTCTGTGCATTAATTTTGTATCTTGCTACTCTACCACATTCATTGATTAGCATTAGTAGTTTTCTGGTAGCATCGTTAGGATTCTCTATGTATAGTATTATGTCATCTGCAAACAGTGACAGCTTTACTTCTTCTTTTCTGATTTGGATTCTTTTTATTTCTTTTTCTTCTCTGATTGCTGTGGCTAAAACTTCCAAAACTATGTTGAATAATAGTGGTGAGGGTGGGCAACCTTATCTTCTTCCTCATCTTAGTGTAAATGGGTTCAGTTTTTCACCATTGAGAACGATGTTCGCTGTGGGTTTGTCATATATGGCCTTTATTATGTTGACACAAGTTCCCTCTATGACTACTTTCTGGAGGGTTTTTATCA